>NC_043004.1:88860084-88887093 GCF_006345805.1 Octopus sinensis
TAGATAGCTAGGTAGATAGATAGATAGATAGATAGATAGATAGATAGATAGATAGATAGATAGATAGATAGATAGATAGATTTATACGTGCACAGACACCCTGTGTTAGAACGTTTTCTCGGGTACCATATAAAATATTTATTCATATATATATATATATTTATTCATATATATATATATAATTATATATATATAATATAATATATATATATATATATGGTTGATTCTTATTTCCCTCTACCCATAAATACTTATATATTTCCGTTACGTCACTTCACTCACCATAATAGTTTTCCTCTTTTTAATCTCATTTAAATAAGTAGGTGTGTCTGTGTGTACCTGAGTGTGCCCTGGATGTGACTGTATCTGTGTCACACGTTCAGCTTTATTTTTAACTGTTTACCTGTAGAGCAGTCATGACTCACGTCTCAAAAAGCCAGGAAGCTAGAATGAGTGTCCTTGACGTAATAAGCAGCTTTAGTCTCGGTTTCATTTATTTTGTTTATTTCTTTATTCATTCATTCATTCATTATATAATTTACAAATAGCAAATGTCGTTGAAATGGCAAATACTGGACCAACATTGTTTGCTATGCTCTTTCGAAGATTATTAATTGCTGTCACATCCTTTCACTAAGATGTTAATACCCGCTTCCCAAGAAGTCAAAACAGACTAATAAAGCATACAACAAGAACACATCTCTTAAGATTGTTTATACTTCAATTAACTCTCTCTATAAACACTTGAGAGAAATAGAGAAATTATTCAATGCAATCACAACTGGCTGACAAAACAATGTAACGAAACAGAACAAAATTAGAGAAATCTATTCGTGGTTGTTTAGGTGCTGGTTTCCAGTTCAGTCCTACAGCGTGGTACATTTTCAAATTGTCTTCTGCTATAGCCCCCAGACCTACCATTACTTTGTGCAGGAAATATATATGAACATATGTATGTATATATGTATGTATATGTGCTTGTCTTTGTTTTTAATGTTTCTCCCCACCACCGCTTATCAGTTAGTAATGGTTTATTTACGCCCCCGTAATTCTGCAGTTCGGCGAAAGAGATCGTTAGAATAAATAAATACTGCACTTAAAATTTAGTACTTGAGATCGATTTGCTTGATTAAACCATTCAATTTGTTCCCCTGTATGGTCCACTGATCGAAGCAAATAAATGATAATATATTGACGTCTCTTGCATGAAAAAAGTACCAAAGTTGTGATTATATTTAATGTATTACTCGCTAGAAAAGCTAGTCAGAAATAATCTAGTAATGAGGAAACGACTGTATTGGTTACAAATAACTTATCTATTCATTCTCAAAACGTTATGGTCTATCTATCAATCGATCGATCTATCTCTACAGGGGCAGGAGTGGCTGTGCGGTAAGTTGCTTGCTTACGAACCACATGTTTCTGTATTCAATCCCACTGCGTGGAACCCTGGGCAAGTGTCTTCTACTATAGACTCGGGCCGACCAAACCCTTGTTAGTGGATTTGGTAGACGGAAACTGAAAGAAGCTCGTCGTATATATATGTGTGTGTGTATGTATATGTTTGTGTGTCTGTGTTGTCCCCCCCCCCCAACATTGCTTGACAACCGATGCTGGTGTGTTTACGTCCCCGTCACATAGCGTTTCAGCAAGAGAGGCCGATAGAATAAGTACTAGGCTTACAAGGAATAAGTCCTGGGGTCGATTTGCTCAACTAAAGGCGGTGCTCCAGCATGGCAGCATGCCATATGACTGAAAAAAATAAAAGAATAAAAGAATAAAAGAATATCGTAGATTCAGACGTAATTATCTGATAGTTATTACTTTTCATCATCAGAGAACATTTCCCACGGACAATGCTTTTTGTTCCGGGTGAAAGTCCCCTTATACCGGTGAATGGTATGTATTATGAACACAGATCGTCTAAATGTGAAGATGTTCTCCGATGGCGAAAACCAACATCGATCAGACATTCTCGTTCAGATCGACCAGAACGTATTGAGAATTAAGAGCTGCGTATATTTTTTTGGGGGGGGGGGGGAATCCCACTGTTCTATTGGCATTCCATGAATTATTAACTGTTTGGCAGAGAGTCATAGGGTCGATTTCTCCGACCAAAGGTAGAGCTCCAGTATGGCCGCAGTCAAATGACTGAAACATGTAAAAGAGTAAAAGAGAACATATATATATATAAAACAGTACTTGGAGAAGAAGAACGGAATGAAACAAACGAATCGAATCGAATCGACGCGAGGGCGCTCAGTCATACAATAGTATAATAAATAAAATATATGCATACATACATATATGTACGTACCTACATCTACATGTATATATACATGCATATATAAATATATATATACGTGAGTACAGGACACCACAAATAGACGTAGAACTCAACGAGAAACGAAAACGGAAAAACAAGCATGGAACAAACCATTTTACAACAGAAAAACAGAGTACAAGACAAACTACACAAGGAAAAATCCCCTTCATCAGCTGTCCCTAGTTCAACTCCAGCGTGTTGTGCTATAATCGAGCTGATCTACTTGTCTTTATCTATATAAAGACAAGAAGATCAGCTCGATTATAGCATACCCTGTGTTACTCAACCTCTGCAACGATTGCATTACGTATTCGATAGTTAAAAAAAGCAAAGTTAATAGGCGAAACAGACCTCAGTTTATGCAGACAGTGTTGTAGTTTTTGCAAAGATCAGCACCATTTTTATAACGCGACTATATACCTTGACGAAAGACTTATTTGTCACCAATGAAAAAGAAAATAAAACGAAAGCTATTTCTCCAGAGAAAATTTCCGCTTATATTTATCATGTATTAATAATTCCTATATTGAATACTTTCAAGTTAATAACTTCGTACAACACTCAAGTCAAATAACGTTACAAGTATTTCGTGGTTCAAGATCTCAACAATCTGAAAAGCATTGGGTGTACTCAATTCACATAACTCACGCACAACACACACGCACACACACACACACACGCACACACACACACACACACACACACACACATATATATATATATATATGTGTGTGTGTGTGTGTGTATGTATATATATATGTATATATATGTATATATATATATGTATATATGTGTATATATGTATATATATATATTTCTATGTGTGTGTATGTGTATGTGCCTGTATGTGCGTGTGTGCGCGCGCACGCGTGTGTCTGTGTCTATGTGTGTGTGCATGCGTGTGCATGTGTGCGCATGTGTGTTGTGCGTTAGTTATGTGAATTGAGTTCATAACGATATCTGTTTAAAAGAATTACAAAATTCTTTTGTGATTTTCTTTTTAAAAAATTCCTCAGCTCAGAAACATATTAACTTCATCCTATTACCTACTTCATAAAGATTACAAGAAACACTCGATTTATTAACTAAAGTAATAATATCTAACATCTGTATTGAGTAAATACATATACTGGATTACGTATATTCAGAATTCTATTTAAATTCCTAGAATGCATTTCTTTTATCCATCTAGAGGCCATTTCTTTTTTTTTTTCACATAGAGGTCGAAGCGAATAAAAATACTAAACGAGGTTGATACCAATTTGCCAGCAGACATTTCTGTCACGGCTTCTAACTTATATAATATACATTTACAACGGAATCTCCAACCGTAGATGACATTAAAATGGACTTATTCTTTCCGACATCGAGTGGTGTTCACATAAAGTCAAACGTTGATTGATATTGACATCTCAATAAATGGTATACTAAAATCAACTGGTAAGTTTACCAGTTAAAACGTTTTCTCTTGACATGCGCAGAATAAACCAATTTGATTTTCTAGTAAATGTGATATTTTTCTCTGTCTTCTTTTCCAGTCGGCTATTCAGCAGATGAAGTGATCTACAAGTGGCATCCTGGACTAAAAGAACCTGTTGAAATCGCATCTCACATGACCTTGAACCAATTCGACCTGATTGGTTATCCTGCAAGCAACTTTACTAAACTAATCAAAGACAGTACGTACAATGAATACCACAGTTGCTTATTCGTACAGCGTTGTAAAGCGTTGTCGGTCTTCTCTCACAAATGATATCATTAATATTACATTAAAGCAGTACAACATTGCATTTCATATATATATAAAATTATATGCGTATGGCTTAGTGGTTAAGGTGTTGCACTTACGGTTGCGAGATCGTGGGTTCGATCCCCAAACCTGGCGTTGCGTTGTGTTCATTTCGACATCTGACATGTGGCACCCGTTGCATACAGGTGATGTCTATCTGATGGAGGCTGTGAGTTTATGTCTATGGTCGTTCGGTAAGAAGTTGTCTGACGACGGGAGAGCCCGTCATGTAAATATATATATATATATATATAATTAATTAATAAGGGTGAGAGAATTAGATACTAATTTAATAGTATATCTATTCTACACCAAGTGGCCTAGTGCTCCGAGAAACCTGGATTATTATAATATTTTATAATATATTATAATATTTTTACAAAAATAAATATAAGAGAGTGGTCACATATGGCTCACTCTAGCACCAGTTAATCCAAAAGGTTTCAACCACAAAATACATATATATATATATATATATAATATATATATATATATATATATATAATATATATAATATTATATATATATATATAAATATATACAATTTTTCTGAATCTTCAGATTTTTCTATATGCTAACTCACTGTTTTAAATCGATGTTAATCAAATTAATATTCAATTTTTCACCTTACTTATTTCAAAATTTGACACTTTTTCTAATGGTCTCATTTTTGTCGAATCACTACGCTACGAAGTGAATAACAGTAAGCAAAGTGATTGAGCGGTTGTCAAGTGATTGGGCGACATCCACAGACACACAAACTCACTCACACAAACATATCCGCTCACACATACCTATACATTCATACACACGCGCACACATACAGATATATATATATATATATATATATATATATATATATATATATAGGTGCGTGTGTATGCGCGCGGGCGTGTGGTGTGTGTGTGCGCACAACGAGCTTCTGCATGGTTTCTGAGTAAAAAGTTCACTCACTGCGCGCGGATTGGTGGGTCCAGCTCATAGCAGAAGAGACTTGGCTAAAGTGACACATGGTAATGGTAGTGCTCAAAATGAAACCGTGGGTCGGAAAAGTAAACGTTTTTCATTACAAAACCACACACACACACACAAAGACGAACCACTTACATATATGTGTGTGTGTGTGTGTGTGTGTGTATTGTGTGTGCGTGCGTGTGCGTGTATATATATAGATATATATACACGCACACGCACGCACACACACCACACACACAAAGACGACCACTTACTATATGTGTGTGTGTGTGTGGTGTGTGTGCGTGCGTGCGTGTGCGTGTGTATATATATATATATATATATCTATATATATATATATATATATATACTAATATATATGCGTATATCTAATGTATATATATATATATATATATACATATATATATGTGTGGATATATATACATATACATATATATGTATATATATATATTATACTGTACATATATATGTGTGTGTATATGTACATATATTATATGTAATATATATATTTATAAACACCACACGCACACACACACACACACTATATATATATATATATATATATATATATATATATATATATATATATATATATATATATGACGTTTAGTTGTAAGGCTTCATAAGCTACTTAAGGGGCTTGAGTTTCGAGGGCCGCAAGTGTTTCAAAAGCTTAGAATGGCTCTTATCAAACTAAATTATAAATCACGAAATTTCTCATTAAATGGCTATAAACATAATTATGATAATTCCAAAAACTTTTTATGAAAAAAAATCCAATTAACTGTCACGTGATAATGCAATGATTTCAAAATATAGCTGTTAGCCCAGCTAAGTAAAGAAATAGATAAATAAATAAAGGGTGTATGTTTATATACATCGTGTGTATGTGTGTGTGTGTGTGTGTACAAGTATGTATGTAATATCTATATATGCATAATCACAAACATACAGATACATACATACGTATGTACATACATAATACAGACAGACAGACATATATACATACATAGAGGTAGAGGAGTGAGACAGATAAAAGTGAATGTGTCTGTGTGTGTATACATGTATGTATGTATGTATGTATGTATGTATGTATGTATGTATGTATGTGTGTGTGTATGTATGTATGTATGTATAGACAGAAAAGAGAAAGGAGAGAGAATATATATATATACGCATAATACATGCGTACATGCGATATACACATATCTAACACACACCTCCCTCTTTCTCCTTTTCCCTCTCTCTCTCTCTCTCTTCATATATATATATATATATATACATACATACATATATGTGTGCGTGCGTGTGTATACACATGCATACATATACACAAATATATATGGATGTTTGAGTTAGTATGAGTGTGTGTGTGTATGTATATGAATGTAGTATTTGCATACAAAAGTATTCAATTATCTCAGTTATTTACAAGCCGAGCACAGCAAAAAAAAATCAATAATAATAATATCTTAAATATATATATAAACTTTATATCTACCATATCTATTACATCATTAAACCTGTTTCTTAGAAATAGCCGGTTTGAAAGTGAACTATTTTCAGCAAATTGTTAGACGTGCTTCAGCCTACATAAGTCTAGACTATTTCTATATTTGATCAATAAATGATAATAATAATAATAATAATAATAATAATAATAATAATAATAATAATAATAATAATAATAATGATAATAATAATAACAATGATAAGAATAAGAAGAAGAAGAAGAAGAAGAAAAAGAAGAAGAAGAATGACAATAATAATAATAATAATAATAATAATAACAACAACAACAACAACAACAACAACAACAACAATAATAATAATATAATAATAACATTTCCCGAAATGGCTTTTCACTATTTTTTCATTATTTTTATAGTATCATATTTATATTATTAGGATAAGAATTATTTCAATGGTTATGGTAGTTTTGTGAAGGCACATACGCACCTGAGTTTGCGTTCTAGCTTCAGTTCTTCAGCTGAAGCAGAATTCTTTACAAAGCTAATGCTCATTATTTCTTTGCACTGCTGAAAGACCATTAGACCATTTCTGTGTTCGCCTGATCCAATGGCGGTGACTTTCTGCAGCTGCTTTTTTGCTAGAAAGAACAATTGAGTCTTCCCCAAAATTACATTCCACAGTCTTACAAACAAACAAAAAAACAGTGGGGGGCTCAATCGGGGTCCAGATAAGATTTTGGGGTGTCCATGGATGCAATATAGTAAACTGAGGATCAATGGTCATTTTTCAGGGACCATAAAAAATCTGTGCTTCAGACCAGTAAAGTTTACATGAAATAAATTGTTATACTTTCACAATACACAAAATTATTTTAAGAATTTGTATATGTCCTTATAATTATAAAAAAAAAACAGTAGCATTTTTTAAACATCGAATGGCTATAGGGGTCCACATAAAAAAATAGGATTCAAAGGGGCCCATGGGTAAAAAAAAATAGTTGAGAACCCCTGCTTTAGAAGGATATATTAGAGACGTGTCTCTATAGGGGCCTACCATAAACTGGGTGATCATGGCCGGAACGTTTTTTGGGGGGTGGGGGAGGGCAAAATTTTGCTAGATCATGATTGACAGCAATAAATATCTCTTCGCCATTACAATAAATGATAAGGATTAATATCGATATAAATTTTGTTGATGTTGTTTACATTTAAGTCAGTTTTTATGAAGCAGGTCTATCATCAAATGCATTCCAGCCTTGACCATCACGTCTTTGCATATATCTAGGACGAAATTATACAATCTACTCTTCAACTAGCAAGACATAAGTGGGGAATTTAAAGGAATCTAGCTCTTATTTTCAGCAGTTCTTGATTTGGTGGTGATAAAAGACACTTCTCTAAAGCGAAGCTATACATACATACATACATACATATTATATATATATATATAATATATATATATATATATATATATATATATAAATTTATATATATAAATTATATATATATTATATTATATATATATATATATTGTAGTACACAGTGATATATATATTATATATATATATATATATATATATACATATAAATATAATACATACATATATATATATATATTATAATATATATATATATAATATATATAATATATACATTTATAATATATATTATTATATATATTATATTATATATATATATATATGTAGTATACAGTGATATAATATTATATATCAATATATTATATAGATATATACATATATCTAAATACATACATCTATATACTATATATATATATCGATATATATATATATATATATATATATATATAATATATATATATATATATAATAATATATAAAATACTTTAATAGTATAATATTTTGATACAATTGAGCACTCAATATAAATTCTGTACATAATATTCTTATTGAATATATTTAAGTAAAGATTTATGCATATATATACACATACATACATGTGTGTGTGTGTGTGTGTGTGTGTGTGTATGTATTTGCATACAGGGTACGATGGGTAAATTGTCGCCATTTTATAATTTTTTATTTCGCGCATGTGTATTGTTTGTTTTTTGGGGTTTTCTTTTGTCGACTTCACAGTATAGCAGGGGAAGTTGGGCACTGTCTGTGAGAAAAATAGCACCATGACACAATTCACTCTGCCAGAAATTTGCAAACAACATGTTGTACTTCTTTGGCATTCGCGTCGGAAGTTCCAATATGAACATTTCAGAGTGTTTGGGTGTCAATTAGAGGACAGTGCAATCTGAGGACATGTACCGAGATTGATAAAAATCAAACATCCTGTTAATATCATGATATTTGAAATGAACACTAGTGCTGGTGATGTTATGCCTCCATTCATCTTCCCACACGGTCTTAGACTCAACACGGAGGCCTATATATATATATATATATATATAGATAGATAGATAGATAGATAGATAGATAGATAGATAGTAGATAGATAGATAGATAGATAGATAGATAGATATGATGTATGTATATATGTATGCATGTACATACGTACATACATACATACATACATACATACATACATACATACATACATACATACATACATACATACATACATACATACATTCGTATAAACTTCAGGATATGAATATTGCTTCGAAGTGTGACACATATTGAGAGTGGATAATTGGGAACTCCTCTATATCGATTTAAGAATCTCACAGTCTCCGCTTAGCCTTTTAGGCACTTCGATTAGATACTTAAATTAGTTTTTGGACACTTCGATTACAAATTTGTTTTTCTTTATTTTTTTTTCTATTCGTAATAATACTTTTATTTCCCTGTTGAAGTGACTATTATATTTTTGAGATTGATCAATTTGGTTAGTATATCCATTTCATTTCTTCATAAGAGGAAGAGACTTGCTCTTAGCTAATTCAAGGCTATCATAATTAAAATGTATGATAGTATTTAATCTCTTTGGTCATCTTCTAAATAATGCGGTTATTTTCTTTTATTTTTCAATTAAGATAAACAAAGTTCTTTTTTAATCTAAAATATACTCTCCTTCATTTTCTACAATGCTCTTCCATCTATCTAGTAGACTTACAAGGCTCCTTTTCCAAAATTCACTTGTCCGTGACGAAAAGTACTCCTCCAGTATTCTTCTGACCTCGTCTAAAGAATTCATATTTTTCCCGTCCAAATGATTTTGAAGACTGCGAAATAAATGATAATCAGATGGGGCAATGTCTGGCGAATATCGTGGGTGGGACATCGTTTCCCATTCAAACTGTTCCAGCCTTTGGAAAGTCATCCTTGCTGTATGTCTGAGTATTATCCTGACGGAAAAGCACCTTTCGTCTCGACACCAAAGATGGTCGTTTTTCTGCTTGCGCTGACTTAAGCTGCTCAAACTGTTCGCTGTAGATCTTTGTTCTCGTTTGGTTTGGGTTTTAAAGTTCAAAGTGGACTAAACCTTTCGTATTCCATCAAGCAGGTAACAACACCTTACGTCAGTGAAGCCCTTCTTTAGCCTGAGGTACCAGTGTTTCTCCTTTCGCTATCCGCTGTCTTCGGCGCTTGACATTTTTATAGAGAACCTAGTTCTCGTCACCAGTCTCTATTCGGTCCAAAAAAGGTTCATTCGTGAGATGTGAATGCAAAGAAGAGCACACATTCACTCTCTACTCGGGATTAAACTCGGAAAGTTTATGAGAAACCCATTGACCTAATTTTCTGACTTTTCCGATGGCACGCAGGTGTCGATGAATGGTTGAATGACTAAATCCAAGCTTTCCCTGCTAGTTCCTCAACAGTTACGGTGGGATTTTGTTGCACTATGGTTTGCAGGACGTCCTCTACAGATCTTCCAGGACGAAGTTCGTCTTCTAGGCTGTAGTTTCTGGAACCACCTTTGATACTGGCTTACACTTATTGTCCGATCCCCATATATTGCATTAATATTCACCGCACTTTCTGTTGCGTTATTGCCTTTATTGAATTCATAAAGCAAAATATGCCGGATATTCTCCTTTGTCACTTCCATTGTAGCTTTGAAAAAGTAACTGTTAAAATCGAACTGCATCCTTCAAAATTTGCACTAAGAATAAGTACAGGTAAAATTACTTGTTTATCCCCTACACCTCAGACTTTTAGTTCATGCAATTGAAAAAGCCCACTATTTATGGGATGACCCAATTTTTCACAGTAATGAAAAAATGATTCTTAAAAAAATTATAAATCTCCAATCAGATATCTATATTTTGATCTTATCTGGATCTTACCAGATAAGTGCCAAGTTTTAAATATTTCAGGGAATTCATTCATCGTTAATAACGCATATATTACATAAGCTGGGAAGGTCTTTAGACAAATTAAGGGGATTCCGATGGATAGTAATTGTAGCTCTTTGTTAGCAGATATACATGTGAATTTACTTTCATGTGAATTTACTTTCTTTAATTGTTTATACCGAAGGGGAAATTTTTAATCAAACAGCACAGTGGATGTTGCAGATATATTGATGAGAGCTTTTATTCTTAACTACAATTATTTTGAATATTTACTTCAGAAAATATATCCAGATCTTGCAGCGACTAGAAATGGTAGACTTGATAGATGAGGTTAAATACTTTCAGCTGTTAAGCTGAAAAGTGTAAATGAAAAGATTGTGGCTAGTATTTACAATAAAACTGATACTTTTAATTTTCGTATTACATCTTTATCCTGGTTGAAATACTTTGGGATAGAATTTTTAAAATTATTGATATATATATATATGGAAAAACAAGGTAACGTTAAGAGAAGTTTAGTTAAATATTTTAACTGTTACTTCAAGAGGCGTAATGAAATTTTAAGAAAATATGGAGTGATCACTAGTTTGCATGAGCTGAGTTCTAAGGAATGATTAGATTTAATTAAATGTGAAGGTTAAATCACTATTTGCAGTTTTTGAGTTGGTTGTCATATATTATTGTGTACAACGTCACTTCCGTTAGAAAATTGATATGGACTTCTACCTGCCTTTTGGTTTACGGCACCGATGTGGTTAAAATGCGTGTTTTCGTCAACTTTTTAGCAGCACGTGAGAATTATTTATTTTTAAATTATGAATATTTTCAACATTATTTGTTTTTCCGGGTCATCTTATAAATATTTATGGGTTTTAGATGAAAGTATTAGTTTGAATACTTTCTATAATTAACTCTATTCAATGTTTATGAGTCTAATTTTAGTTGTTCCTAAATATTAGGCATTTAATGCCGTATGCTTAAAGAGAAAGTTATTCGTTTTGTTTGCATTTCGGTGCTTTTATTTAAATTAATTTCAAATTAGGGCGCAAGGCCAAAACATTCGGTGGAGGGGTTTAGTTGATTACATAGACCCCAGTGTTCAACTGGTACTTATTTTATCAACTCCGAAAGGATGAGAGGCAAACTCGACCTCGACAGAATTTGATCTCAGAACATAAAGTCGGACGAATTGCCGCTAAGCTTTTTGCCGGCGTGCTAGCGTTTCAGCCAACTCGCCACCTTGGTTTATTTATGTTAGTAATTTGTTTGAAAGTCTTTGTCTTAAGAATAATATTTTATAATTAATATTATTTACTTATTAAGGCGGCGAGCTGGCAGAAACGTTAGCACACGAAATGCTTAGCGGTATTTCGTCTGTCTTTACGTTCTGAGTTCAAATACCGCCGAGGTCGACTTTACCATTCATCCTTTCGGGGTCGATAAATTAAGTACCAATTGAGTACTGGGGTCGATCTAATCGACTGGCCCCCTCCCTCAAAAGTTTTGGGCCTTGTGCCTAGAGTAGAAAAGAATATTATTTGCTTATTTATTTTGATTAATTCTTAATTTTTAATTTTTAAATAGTAATTTTTCAGTTACTATTATTATTTATATTTACTCGATATTATGGAGGCGCAATGGCCCTGTAGTTAGGACAGCGGACTCGTGGTCGTAGGATCGCCGTTTCGATTCCCAGACCAGGTGTTGTGAGTGGTTATTGAGAGAAAACACCTAAAGCTCCACGAGGCTCCGACAGAGAGTGGTGGCGAACCCTTCTGTACACTTTCACCACAACTTTCACTCTTTCTTCCTTTTTCTGTTGTACCTGTAGTTCAAAGAGCCAGCCTTGTTACACACTGTGTCACGCTGAATCTCCTCGAGAACTACGTTAAGGGTACACATGTCTGTGGAATACTCAGCCATTTGCACGTTAATTTCACTAGCAGACTGTTCCGTTGATCAGATCAACTGGAACCCTCGCCGTCGTAACCGACGGAGTGCCACGACTGGAAATTGATCTTTGCTTGTCCTTTCCCTTGCACATGGTTCAGGAACGTTGGCTAAAAGGTGTATTGTTTCACTACTTTACATTCAGTGCATTTTTGTTGTTTTGTTTGTTCTTTGTGTGTTTTCATATAGAAAATGAGATAGTGTTTCTATTGTTCTAGCCTTTTAGCAATAAAGTAATACGATTTTGTTTATATTCGATGTTGATATTTGTGATACAAAGCCGGTGTACGTGTAATGAACATATTACGCTGTTTCGCTCTTGCTGCTTTTCTTTTCATTTCCAGGTAGCGTTTACTGTATTTAATGCTACAGACACCATCGGTTTCAATGGTCGAAACAATAGTGAAATCCGTTAGGCAACAGATGATGGGAATATATGTTCAATATTCTTGTTACCTGTGAATCTTTTATATCTGAATTGTCCTTGATTCTCGTAAGGTTGAACATGTTTAAAGAGTTCATGGTTTATGAGATTACATGTTCCGATATTGCTCGATTTTTCTTCATTAGTGGTCTTATTGTGCTAAGAGGATACTTAATGGTTTATTGTCTTGTCACTGTCACACACACACACACACACACGTGTATATATATATATATATATATATATATATATATATATATATAGTTTTTCACTCATGTTCAACATATATTCTATCGCTTCTCTGTTTCGTTGATCACTCTTTAGACTCGGTTCATCTTTCTTATCGTGCGGAGCTATGATGAAATAGCCACCGCTGTCATTTTGTATACTAGGTGATACATTGTCCATTGTTCAATATATCTTTTATTCTTTAAAATCATTGAGTAGAATTAGGAGAATACTTAGAGCAGTGGGAAAATGCATTGCAGCATTTTTCCTTCTGGCTCTTCACGTTCTGATTTCAAATCCTGCCGAGGTCAACTTCACCTTTGAAGCACTTGGATCATGGTATCGACAGCTAACCCTTTCCTTAAAATTGCTGGCCTTGTGCCCAATGAGAGGCCATTAGTAAGGCTGATGGGAAAGCAGAATCGTTAGAATGTCACAAAAAATTCCTAGCAGTATTATCTCTAGCTCTTTATGTTACGAGCCCAAATCGATTCTGCCTTTGAACCCTTTGGTTATCTGTATTTGTTGAGATGCAATTACAGCAGAATTAGAATAAAATCAGATTATGCAATAGAAGGAACTTTATAATGTAAAAATTACCGTGCCCACATATTTGACATACGTATAGTTTAAAAAGAAAACAGAATGTATACTTCAAAGCCAGGAGAAACAAAATTGCGACAAGAGATAACATGCGGTAGATAATTGCAGCTTATCAATACTGCGGACAGGAGTCACTTCCGAATGTTTCATGATATGCTTCTGATAGGGTTTGATAGAAAGACAAGAAAACTTAAGCTCTGTGTGGTAATCAACTATTTCCCGTGGTCAGCTTTGAGTCCTGCACTTCTCAATCAGAGCCGAGAGTGTTTTTCCATTTCTGTATTTATTTCTACCGTCACCGTTCTTGGTAGATATTTGCCTTACAGAGTAGTTATTTGCCAATATCACAACGTATTTTCTTATCCAATATTCTCTTTAACTTTTAGTACTTTAGTATCTTCTTTAGTGGTTTCTCCATTCTACATACTGCTGTCTCTTATCTTAGTTTGTTTCAGATTTTTTGGCTTCCTAAAAGATAGAAAACAGTTTCTATTTATTTTTTGTTCGTTCAGTTTTGCTTTTCGTAACAGTTTTTCCTTAGTTTTCAGTAGATACTTATTTTTACACTCCAGCTATAGGTAATATTATGATAATATATTAGTTGAAGAAAATCCCTTACACCCCATATAAATATATATATTGTATTTTTTTATTGCATTACTGAGCTTAGCTTCGTAAATATTGGATATGTGCAGTGATTTATTTTCTTTATGGTTTTGTATTTTTATTGTACTAGCGGTACATTAAGTGATATGTGTTCCGTGCCTAGTAATGACATTTTATGTATTTTGTGCATACATATAAGCCCTAAGGTCTTGGTTATGCATTTTTTATTTCTTTATTTTTGTGCATATCTTCATGTAATTCCCGAGGCGCCTATTAGTTTAGGAATTGTTTTTCCTTTCAGTCCCTTCATTTTATGATAGTTTTCTCTGTTTCCATTTCTTTATATTTGGATCATTTTTCCATTTCTCTTAGAAATACCAAGTGGTTTCTGGTTCATTACCACTGCTCAGCACCTTGGACAAGTATTTTTTCTGCTATAGCCCCAAGCTGACCAAAGTCTTACAAGTGGATTTATTTGATACATGTATGCTAGATAGTTAGATAGATAGATAGATAGATAGATAGATAGATAGATAGATAGATAGATAGATAGATAGATAGATAGATAGATAGATAGATAGATAGATAGATAGATGTGCCTACGTGTTTTTGTTTGTCACGCACACTTGCGCGCGCACACGCAGCTTAACAAGCAGAGTCGCTTTAAGTTCCTCTCCCTCAACTTAACGGTTCGCTAACAGAACTGATAGAATATATACAATACTCAAAAAATATGAATTTGTAATGAGGTCAATCCATTCGCCAAAACCCTTCAAGGCAGTACCCCAGTGACTGAAACAAGTAAAAGTGAGATGTGATTGGTACTAAATTAGGATGCACGTCTTTTCCTGGAAGTACCTGATCACGAACCAAACAGCTTTGATCTTCCTGTCTGAGTCGATTGCCAGATCCCAAAGAATACGCGTTTTATCTGGTCCTTTCCCATATCCATGGCTTGGTCTCGGTTTTAATGGCGTATATATTCTCTGCTGGACGGGGCGCCGGTCCATCGCAGCGTTACTCATTTTTGCCAGCTGAGTGGACTAGAGCAACGTGAAATGAAGTGCTTTGCTCAAGAGCACAACGCGTCGCCCGGTCCATGAATTGGAACCTCAATCTTACGATCATGAGTCCAAAACCCTAACCATTAAGCCACGTACCTTCATTCTTTTTCTACTTGTATTTCATAATGCTGGTATTATTTTCAGTGAATAAACACCCTATATGCACCATGACTAAATGTATTCACTTGACTAAGACAAAGCAGAGATAGAAAAATGGTCGCTTCTACATGATCTCTATTAATATGCTAATGTTATTCAATGTTATTCTGCTTCATTATATGTAACAAATGATTTTGTGCCGGAACAAAGAATTCTATAGTCTCCGGTTTCCGTCTGGCACTTCTCGGCCAGTAATGTGACTATCCCCTTTTTTGTGTTGTTTTTTTTTTTTTTCACTGTTCAGTATTTCTCCTATTATTTTTTTTTTTTACATTATTAAGGCTGCGGGCTGGCAGAATCGTTAACATATCGGGAATATTGCTTAGTGGCATTTCGACCTTCTTTACGTTCTGAATTAAATTCCGCCGAGGTCGACTTTGTCTTTCGTCCATTCGTGGTTGATAAATTAAGTACCAGTGAAACACTGGGGTCAATGCAATCGACTAGCCCCCTACCCCAAAATAGCTGCCCTTGTGGCAAAATTTGAAACCATTATTATTATCATCATCATCATCATCATCTTCATCATTATCATTATTATTATTATTATTATTATTATTATTATTATTATCATTATTATTATTATTATTCAGTGATCTTATCTTTATCTCGTGCTTTCACTGCACTACCTAGCGCAGCTCTATGTGTCTTGGGTGTGCGCTGTGGTTTGTTGTGGTGCTCTTATTTTCACTGTATTGAGAATGTTTTACGTAGGGTGTGTACGGTGCCTAGTAGTGCTTATTATTATTATTATTTCTCTCTTTTGTTTTGCCTTTTTTTACACTGGGGTAAAATATAGGAAACCCAGTATACCCATCATGATTACCCGTCTGATAAGGGTACACCAAGCACATGCATCACAACCATATGTGCGCAACATGATCTCATATCAAAATAAACAGCGCATGACCTTGCAGGTGGGGCTACCTTAGAATTTTCTCCAGGTTGAGTAGCCCATCCCTCTCAAAAGGTCCCTGAATAAGGGTTGTATAAGGATGATGAACAAAACACCCATGTTTCCAAAGGTGAATTATTCAAACCCCAAAGAATTCCTCTCAACACACGGCTATGATGCTCCCCCACTACTTCTGTTCGTGATCAGAGATGCACTTATCGTCAGCCACTAAAGGACATGGTCAACTGGGTAAGATCAAACAACTGACAAGCAAATCTGTGGTGTTGAGCAGAATATTTGCTGTAGCCAATCTTTTATGCAAAGACAAAACAATGCACACGATAACACTTCCAATCAGTTAAGATGAGAAGCCATGAAAGCCACAGCCTGGTACTGCATCAGGACATTTATTATTATTATTATTATTATTATTATTATCATCATCATCAGTAGCAGCAGCAACAGCATTATCATCATCATTATTACTATTATCATTATTATTATTATTATTATTATTATTATTATTATTATTATTATTGAAATTGTTGTTTTTGCTCTTATTACAGCTCCTCACACCATTCTGGCTGTGAAGTTTTTCTTACGGAGACACACGGGATTCTTCCTCATCCAGGTTTATATCCCGTGTATTCTGTTAGTAGTCCTTTCCTGGGTATCATTCTGGATCAACCGAGAAGCGACGTCGGACCGCATTGCACTGGGTGAGTACATCTTATAAAATATTAAACCGAAGAAGAAAAGAACAGTTAATACAGAAACATGTCGATGATTATTATTACTATTTAATTAAGAGGAATATTATGCTGAAGTTTGATAATAATAAATCTCTTTTAAATCTCGAGAATCTTCCTGGGTTTCCGTCAGAATACAGAATGGTATTTTTCTGCAGGTCGACAGTGATCGCTCCAATATCCTTCAGCCTCGTTGGTAGCTTTTTGTGTGTTGTGCCGGATGCACCAATTACTGCAGGAGTAATTTTTACATTTGCGTAAATTTGTCGTCCTTGTGCCAAAATAAAAAAAGACTTTTTACTAAAGAGCGCCCTTCTGTGTGTCTTAGGTATGAGCTGTGGTTTGTTTTAGTGCTATTTTCCCTGTATTGATAATGCTATCGTAGAATGCGTACGGTACCGAGCAGTGCTATTTTCTGTATGTGTGTGTGTTTATATATATATATATATATATATATATTATATATATATATATTATATATGTGTGTGTGTGTGTGTGTGTGTGTGTGTATACACACACAACACACACACACACACACACACACACACACAACATATATATATATATATATATATATATATATATATATATATATATTGATAGATAAGTCTTGGAGTTGGGGTTATGTATTTATCTGTATGTCTTTAACCATACCTAATACATATCTATTATTACAAGGAAATTTCTGTCTCAAGGCTCCACATCTTTATATTATTATTATTATTATTATTATTATATTATCAGTAGTTTTTATTTTTATAGCGTGCTTTCACTTCACTACCGAGCGCAGCTCTGTGTGCCTTGGGTATGTGCTGTGATTTGTTGTGATGCTCTGATGGTTATTGTATGGAAAGTGTTCTGCGTAGGATGTGTGCAGTGCTAGTAGTGCAATTTTCTGTATGTTATATGTGTTTGTAAGTCCTGGTGTTTTTGTGTATGTATTTGTCTGAATATTTTTTTATCATGCCTAATGCACCTACAATGATAGGAATTGTTTCTGTTTTCAGGTTCCACATTCTAGTTACCTCTATTCCAGGTCTTTGTATTTGAGAGTTTCTCCATTTCTTTAGAGACACGTTGTCATCTGCGTATTGATATATCAATTAGATCCTTATTATTATTATGATTATTATTATTATTATTATTATATTATTATTATTATTATTATTATTAATTATTATTATGCATTCCCAGATTACACACGCAAATTCACGGTAAAATATATATTAAAAAAAATAAATAAATAATAAATTCATGAATGTATGTTGTTTTCACAGCGATAATGCTCTTCTCAGTACATGAGCCGTTCCAGTTAATACGATTTTTTGCACTTCCTCTAGGGATGGTAAGCCTGGTATCATTTTCAAATAGGTTTCAGTACCTTTTTTTATCATTCCTAGAGATCCTACAATCACTGGTACTGTAGTCGCCTTGAGATGCCACATTTTTTCCATTTCTATTAGCAAGTCTTTATATTTGCTGATCTTGTCAAATTCTTTCGCCGATATATTGTGATCGCAAGGAATACTCATTATTATTATTATCATTATTATTATTATCATTATCATATTATTATTATTATTATTCTCTTTACTCTTTACTCTTTTACTTGTTTCAGTCCATTGACTGCGGCCATGCTGGAGCACCGCCTTTAGTCGAGCGAATCGACCCCGGACGGACTGTCTTTGTAGCCCAGTACTTATTCTATCGGTCTCTTTTGCCGAACGCTAAGTGACGGGACATAAACACACCAGCATCGGTTGTCAAGCAATGCTAGAGGGACAAACACAGACACACCAAACATACACACACCACACACACATATATATATACATATATACGACAGGCTTCTTTCAGTTTCCGTCTACCAAATCCACTCACAAGGCATTGGTCGGCCTGGGCTAGAGCAGAAGACACTTGCCCAAGATGCCACGCAGTGGGACTGAACCCGGAACCATGTGGTGGTTAGCAAGCTACTTACCACACAGCCACTCCTGCGCCTTATTATTATTATTATATTATTATTATTATTATTATTATTATGATATTTAGTGCAAACTGATAAGGAACTAATTTTTGGTTGTTTCTGACAGCTCTGAAAATTGTGGATAATTTTCACAGTTTCACTGTGAATAAAATTGTTTTCTTCGGTAAGATTATCACAAAAAAAGATATCCTCAAAAAATAGAGTTTATGCTTAGAAGAAAGTAAATGTTCCTAAATGTTTTCTTTTTCTTTTCTTTTCTTATTTTTTTTGTTGTTGCTTCGGAAATTTTGTAAACAATGGCTTCCACATAAATAAAAGATGATACGCCCCCGAAACACAAAAAGCGAAAGCGAATAACACTCAACATTTACAGAAAATAAATGAAATAAATGGAAAGGAAAAGAAATAAATGAAAAAGTTTTTTTATAACATATATATAAATACATACATACATACATACATATATATATATATATATATATATATATATAGGAATTTGTCACAATATATATCTGTAAAAAAATATTGATATAATGAAATAAAAAAGTAATGATTTTATTAACGATAATGGCAGCATATACACAAAAACTTTATCGAGTAATGGTGCTGTCAGATCAGAAATATTTTATTTATTTTTGTGTATAAGCGTCTCAAGTTACACACAAAACTTCGATGTGGGTGATGTTGTATAAATGAGGTCAGTATGGCAAAGGTGTTTAACCATGAAACATGCTATTTTTCCTGAAAACGTTGTTCAAGAGGGGAGAAGAAAAGTATGTATCTATATTTTACTCACTAGGGACACACAGACTTTTCAGCATTCTTAAAACAGCACCCGCAAGCAGTTCCGATTGACGTGTGGAAAACTGTTGTTTCAATTTATCGAGGTAAAGCGTGCGGACCTGTATGTGTGTTTGTCAGAAATGAGAACGAAAGAAGCAAACAGAACATTCACTTGGGTCAGAGTTCGAAGGGCGATGAAGCAAATGAGACGGAGTCAAAGGATGTTGATAACAGCTGTTTCTTGGCAACGTCATCAGCTTGCGTCGCATTTTGAGTGAGTAGTTGGTGCTGAGTTCACGAAAAAGACATGTATCTAGGCGCTGTTGCAATGGACATACACGTCTTTAGAACCTCGCGAAAGCCACTATACTATCCTGGAACTGTTCCCAGTCGTGATCGAAAAAGGAAAGGTGATGGGACAAGCAGTGTAAAGTAGAAAGCTGGGTTACTACACATGTGGCACAAGAGTGGACGGGCGATGAGGCAAGATGAGACAGCAATCATACACCTACTCACGCACTGACGCCATAATATCAGATGCCGCATTACATGGCTCAGTATGAAGGGCTGGCAGTGAACTTTGGCTCGTCGTCATCTTTGTCCTATAGTATGAGCAGGTGGTCAGAGGCAAGATAACCAGGAATGGCATGTTACTACCGGATAGGATCTCAATTTGTATTCATTAACCTCCGAAAACTAAACTTATTCCTGAACTGTGCTCCGTCGAGAATGCAGAAGAAAAGGACATGAGACTAGTGGTACAAGGCAGAAAGCCTACATATTATATGTGTGATAGTAAGAGAACTTTCTTCCCGGAAGAACAGGTAAAGCAGAGGAAAGAGCAACAACAACAGCAGTAGCAGGTCCTAGAAACTGTTTTATCTTCTGCGCCAATGGCTGGAATTACGAGGATAGCAGGAAAACAATCAACTCATCCTGAATCCCAGAAACAAAAAGGTTATGGACCGTCTCACACATCTACAACCATTAGTACCAACACATCATTACAAGACACTAGAAGAATGGGAAGATGAAAGGCAATATGCTCCCTACACCACTTAATCCCACTCATTCACTGTAATATGATCCCTGAAGACAGAGATACCTTAAATTCTACAATGTCCTTGGTTTGCCCCATACCGTTTCTGCCAGATAGATTCATAAAACTTCAAGTCCGGCTCTTCACCTTATCTTATTCACTTTCGATAAGTACATTAGTAGCACTTTACATCGGAACGAAATTTGAGACTTTTAGACAGAATGGTAATGGATTTGTTCATTAAATATTAAAAATAATTTCATCGCCATTACCAAAGTTTCAAGAATCAGAACGCAATTATGAAACCTTTATTTGATAATAGTAAAAAGAAGGAGGAGGTAGTAGGAGGAGGAGGAAATAATAATGATGATGATATTAATATTGATCATAAACCATAACAATAGAAGCAAGAAATGCAACACTAGCTGCAACAAAAACAGCAGTAGCAACAACAACAACAACAACAACAATAATAATAATAATAATAATAATAATAATTCTTTCATGGGAAGATTATCCACATAGATAACGGGATCAACACTAACTGACCGGATATTGTTATCAGTAACCATCAGAAAAGGAAGCGCCTCCTACTTGACGTAATAAGTCCAAATAAAAGGCAAATGTATCTCTTAAATGAAATGGAGGAATTACCAAAATAGAAGAACTGCAAATAGAGATAACAGGGTGTAGGGATTATGATGGAAAATAATATCCCTATGAAGAGATCCGTGAGAACAACACTCACTCTAATTAAATTTTTAGTAATTGATTATTGTTACTTGGCACGGATGCGACACAAACGTCGCACTAACAAATTTCTTTGCCCACTCAAAGCAAAAATTAGAGGAAATTTTAATAATAATGAAATTATTGTATACGGTGCCCAGGTTCACCACAACTTGTCAAAAGTGCGTATAAAGCATATGCAGTAATGTACAAATGTGTGGAAAGCGAACAGTGTATGAGTTAGATACATGCTTGCGTGTGTATGTAGGGGAGAAAATCAGGTGTAGTGTTGGCGGGTAACAACTGATGCCGGCAGTTTGTGTGAGAGTTCATTTGTTTTTTGGGGTTTTTTTTTAATATTCCAAACAAATAAATCACCAAAACTTTAAGACTTAAAGCTATGTACAGCATACAGAAAATAGCACGATTAGGCAGTGCACGTATATTGTCTAGAGTAATAGAAAAGACAATTAAAAAAAAAAACGTTTGCATTTCTCGCAAGGCTCACAGAGTAGTTTTCTCTGTTGCAAAAAAGAGCAAGTCAAGAATTAAAACTACTGAGTAATTATGATTATTATTATTGCTTTCATTATTATCATCTTCCAATTCTGTTTCTATTTCTTGCTGAGTGTCTTCCTGACACCTAGGATAGAGGAACGCACTGTATATACTGGTAGGCCATTAAAATAAACACACCAGGTTGTTCATTTACAAAGTCATGTTAGAGAAAAAGGGAAAAAAAGACAGAGAGAAAAAGGTAAAAATAATAAAGTAAACACAGGCGTGGGAGCGGCTGTGTTTGGCAAGTAGCTTACTTACCAAACACATTGTTCCGGGTTCAGTCCCACTGCGTGGCACCTTGGGCAAGTGTCTTCTACTATAGCCTTGGGCCGACCAAAGCCTTGTGAGTGGATTTGGTAGACGGAAACTGAAAGAAGCATGTCGTATATATGCATATATATGCTTGTATGTGTGTATATGTTTATGAGTCTATTTTTGTGCCCCCCCCCCCCAGCATCGCTTGACAACCGATGCTGGTGTGTTTACGTCCCCGTAACTTAGAGGTTCGGCAAAAGAGACCGATAGAATAAGTACTAGGCTTACGAAGACTAAGTCCTGGGGTCGATTTGCTCGACTAAAGGCGGTGCTCCAGCATGGCCGCAGTCAAATGACTGAAACAATTAAAAGAGTAAAAGAGTGAAAGAGAAAATAAAGGAGGAAAAATGGAAAGAAAATTCACAGCAACAATGCTCTTCTCGGTACGTATGACGTACCAGTTTTAGACAACATTTTGCAGTTCCCACAGGATGGTAAGTCAGGGATCATTCTTAAATAATTTTCAGTTCCTTTTTTGATCATTCCAAGTAATACATGACTTATTGCTTTTGTAATAGAGAAAGCAACTTCTTAAACCTTGCGATAAATGTAAACGTTTTGTTTTGGTTTTGTATTTTTCATTTGTATTTTTTATTACTCTAGACAATATACGTGCAGTACCTAATTGTATTATTATTATTATTATTATTATTATTATTATTCACATATACTGGCCGCAAGGGCCCACACCTAGAGCAGAAAACGCCATGCAAACTAGATTGCAAAGCGTATGGTGATGTACATACATATGCATACGTATGTACATACACACACACACACATCTATATATATATATACATATATATTATATATATATATATATATATATTATATATATATATATATATATATATATATATAATATATATATATATAATAGGAGAGAGAGAGAGAGAGAGAGAGAGAGATAAAAGGTTAGCTGGGTTAGAGGTTGAATAACCGTCTAAAGGATAGAGGGATCCATTATGCTACCGGTATATTACCTATGTTTAACCATGGGCATACATATGCCAGCATATTATGCTCATAAATTATAGATAAAGACAAGGATATACATGAGTTTATCAAGAATCAAAATTTAAAGAAAACAGAAAATGGAGAAATACTGATGAACAACTTACATCAATTATTATTTATTAATTCAATACAAATAGACTACAGTCTCTTTGTATTGAAAAATAATTTATGTAAGTCAATTGTTGTTCATCAATATTTCTCCACTTTCTCTTTTCTTTATATATACATATCTATATAATTTAATATACACAGTATTTAGATTCGAGCGACAATTAGTTTCATACTGTAAAAACACGATTATCGGACAAGCTTGCATAGCTAGCCGTATGTTTCCAATGAATCTTGCAGAGCCAAATATACAACATGGCTGGTCTCCTTTTCGAAAAGACGTGAAAGGACGATCTGTTTGCGAAAACATCGAGAAAGACACTGGTCATTGAGAAAACACGGAAAGGGCGAGAGGAAGGTAAATGAAAAACGTGGAATGAAAGAAACGAAATATAAAGTTTAGAGCTACACCCTTTAGCCCGTTCGAATCAAAAGTATTATTGTTGGTACAAATTAATTCAACGGTAAGATCAAATCTTGTGAGACTGCATGCTTAATCCGGAATGGGTGAAATTTTGAGGTCGGAAAAAAAAAACATTTCCATGACAACCGACGACTTGGTGTTAAAAAAAGACACCAACCACATAGCCTACTGTCTCGTCCATATTTCCATCAGCTACGACGGAATACGATTATATACGAACCCGTTTGCTTCGATTCCTCCCGCCCTCGTTTGCATTTTCCTCCTACTCCGACGACCACGGCGGCGACGTTTTTTACTAAATACGTTCTCTTACTTATCTCTTGTCTATAAGCCAGGGTCTGGGCTAACTGTGTGTGTGGGCATGCGTGCGTCATTATAGACAAGTCAATTGATACGAAAGAAACTATAAATTCGGAAAAGAGAAATGAAAACAAACACACACACACACACACACACACACACACACACACACACCACACACACACATATGGAAGGAGAGAAATACTTGTCAACTTTGAGGTGAAGTGCTGTCATAACATTTGAATTATTAGTCATTCACTCATCGACACATCAACGGTTTCCCGCGACTATAATCTCATCCGCCGTCGAAACTTACTAACTACATTTCCATAATGAATATTTTGATCAGTTACATTGACAAATTGATTGATTTAGTGTAATAATAACTTTACGTTCAGTTTTAGAAGGGAAGGAGTATTTCGCCTGACCCTCTACGTCTCTCTTGTGTATATGTTTGTATGTGTCTTCTGTATAGGTGTATGTGTGTGTTTATATATATATATATATATATATATATACATACATATTCTGTTGTGTCTGGGGAGAGTCATTCTCTTTTAGTGCCTTATTATTTAACACACTCACCGGTAAAATATCCACTTCTTTCTTATTTTTATTTTCTAAAACTTTCGTTGCGTCTTGCAACCTTTTCAATAGTCTTGACTCTGTCCGTTATTTACACTGCGTTATTTACGCTGTGTTTCGAGTTCTATTTTTCCTGTTTGCATACCCTGTTTGTATATATATTCGTTATTCTTCATCTCTGCCTGCGTGGATTGTTTTCGAGTACTTTATTTTTCTCCGGGAATCTCTTTTTAAAGTAGAGGAAATAGCTAAGATTCTCTGGCTGCTATTTCTAAACTTCGGTACGTGGTAACGCAAATCTTTGCTGAACCCTAATTATAAAATATTATTTAAGTTTACCGAGAAGTGGTCCCTTTTCATGCCGCATTCTACTTGGTGAAATTATTGATTACTAGTTAATTAATTAATTTTACCCTTTGTTATTATTGATATATATATATATATATATATATATATAATACAAAATTCAATTAAGTTATTATCTTTAAAAAATAATTATAACAGAAAGTGAAATCAATTGATACTGGGGTATCATGCCTCCTCTTTTGTAGTTTTACAAATGAGATGACTGTCCTTTTTTTGTTTTTTAGTATATTTGCTACATTCTTCTTGTAAATTTTTATATATAGTGAGACATATAAATCCCGTTCAGTCTATCTGTTTGTACTCGAGTATTGTTCATCCGATCGTGCTGAAATTTTAAACATGGATGCATGAGAGAGCGGGGCGTTCCGTAATTTCAAAAGATTTTCAAAACTGTCAGTTTCAAAGTGAGAATCGCTATTTTTGTAATCTTCTAGTCCTGTTCCTTCCGCCATTAAAAGTAACGATGTGCTCAGACAGCCGGCACAAACCATTTCCCTGGCAACAAGGGGAGTATAGGATGACAGTCAGACAAAACTGTCGTTATACTGTCTCTTTTTTTTCTCCCTCTTTCTGTCTTTCTCTCTGTGCGCCTCTCTCTCTATACGTAGAGGACCCAATGCGATTATCTTAAAGCAACAGTTGTCAAATGCAAAAGCCAAAGAACTGTTAATACGCGCATATATACATACATAAGACAGTATAATGTTTTGAGGGAGATTTGGTTGCTATTTCTACTAGGTCTAGCTACCATGTAGAGGCCTTCATTATTGGCTTATACATACGTGTATACATACATAAGACAGCAAGGTGCGATTTGAGGGAGATTGGGCTGTTACTTCTAGCAGGTCTGGTTACCATGTAGACGTCTCCTTAATTGGCTCATCTAATATATAAATTCAATTCTATCTGATTTTGTGCGTTTATAACTAGAGTATTGTTCATTCGATCGCGCTGAAATTTTAAACATGGATACATGAGGGTGCGGGGCATGTGAGATAATACTTTCAGTTTGAAAGAAGTCTCTCCTATATGTGTGTGTATGTGTGTGTGTGTGTGTGTGGTGTGTGTGTGTGCGTGTGTGGTGTGTGTATGTATGATGTATGTATGTATATATGTATATATGTGTGTTATATATATATATATATATAATATATATATATATATATATATATATATGTATGTATGTATGTATGTATATATGTATATATGTGTGTGTGTATATATATATATATATATATATGTAGGTCCCGGGTGATTCGGGGTTAAC
>NC_043004.1:88887193-88902193 GCF_006345805.1 Octopus sinensis
GCTGCCGCTCTGGGTCTCTAATTCTCATTTGGAAATATTCCATCAGCTCTGTAAGTGGTGCTGTTCTTGCAACAACATTTCGCTTCATCTCTTTGTTCATAATTGATACAAAATCATTTGTTCGCCGGACATATAGCAAAGCATATTTTCAACAGATGGCTTTCGGTCGTATAGAGGATATGTACAAATCTGACAATCATTGCTGAGATGTAACGTGTATTTACAAAAGACTCGATCATAACTTCATATGTTCGACGTGGGAACTATTTCCCCGATCATCTTGGATACTGTATGTTATCTTATCTGAGCTTTTTGCGATGAATTTCTATATGTATTTCGTAGGCTGGACTCTATGGACAAGTTTACTGCTAAAATGACATTGATATGTCAGTGAGAAGAAAGAGAAAGAGATATTGGAGGCGTAGGAGTGGCTGTGTGGTAAGTAGCTTGCTTACCAACCACATGGTTGCGGGTTTATTGCCACTGCGTGGCACCTTGGGCAAGTGTCTTCTACTATAGCCTCGGGCCGACCAAAGCCTTGTGAGTGGATTTGGTAGACGGAAACTGAAAGAAGCCCGTCATATATATGTATATATATATATATGTATGTGTGTATATTTTGTGCGTCTGTGATTGTCCCCGACCATCCTACAGTGAAACCGATGGTGGTGTGCTTACGTCACAGTAACTTAGCGTTCGGCAAAAAGACCGATAGAATAAGTACTAGGCTTACAAAGAATAAGTCCTGGGTCGATTGCTCGACTAAGGCGGTGCTCCAGCATGGCCGCAGTCAAATGACTGTAACAAGTAAAAGAGTAAAAGAGTAATATGTATTGTGTGTGTGTGTGTGTATGTATAAATATATGTATATAAATATAATCAAACATTTGTTTGTTTGGGTTTTTTTTTATAAGCGACGAAATGTGTAGCGATCGATATAAATTAGATGATATTTTCTCGAATGCAGAATTACCGTTAAAACAGCAAAAGTACTAGGTAAATTTACTCTTACAAAGCGGTAAAATTTGTCAACAACCAGCCATGGATTTCGAATCTATATCCCTCAAATTCAACGGCTGAGTGTTTTACCATTAAGCTAAACTTCCCGCTGACAAAGTCATCCCTGATTTTAGACGCTAAATAACTAAATGTACAACAGTGTAAGTGTATGTGTGTGTGTGTATATATATATATCTGCAAATATATATGTGACAATTATTCGGTAGCCATGATAAAACTCCGATTTTCGGATGTCGGTGCAGAAACTCACGCCACTATCTCTTCAGTTATCCGGCATCGAAAAATTTTTTTCGATGCCCGGATAACTGAAGAGATGGCGGCGTGGGTTTCCGCACCGACATCCGAAACTCGGAGTTTATCATGGCTACCGAATAATTGTCACATATTATATTTACAGATAAATTACTATTTGAGTGTTATCGTTCATCTGTCCAGACCATCAGACATATGACAGTTCGGGGACTGTCATCAAACTTATGTCTGAAAATCCACAAAGACCCGCTGGGGTTTTACAATTGTAACCAAGGAGAATGGAGTGAGCAATTCCTTATTATATTTATAAATACATACATACATATATATATACATACATATATAATATATTATATATATATATATATATATATATATATTATATATATATATATATATATATAATACAGTAAAGTGTGGCACGCAACCTAAATCGGGCTTGGTAGTGGATACCACGCTCCATTCCAGTATCTTGTGTAAGTACGATGCGGGGTACCAGCATTGGGATAGGATAGAGTGCAGATTATGAGCCAAATAATAGAAAAATAATTAGAAAACAGGTGTGTTGAGCAAAGTTTTATTGGACATAATACACACGTCTTGTCAGAATGCTGTAATAATTACATAACATTGTTAGAAACATTATGTAATCATGCATTTCACTTTATCAGTGTCCCGCAATCGATGTTGAGGCTCTAAACATATACGCTTTTCTCTGTGATGCAAATGGTCAACGACCTCGTGTATTACATAAAATAGCAGGCAAGACATCATATCGAGGTAGTCCAGACAACGCCACGCTTTTCTCAAAACCAAATATGTACGCCCGGCAAGAAAGAGAGAGAGAGAAAGACAGAGAAAGAGGGAGAGGAGAGAGACAAAGGGAGAGAACGAAAAGAGAAAACTTGTAAAATCTTTAAAAAAAACAAGGAAAATGAAACAATGGGAAAAGATAACCTTTTCTACTATAGGCACAAGGCCTGACATTTTGAGGGAAGGAGTAAGTCGATCACATCGACCCCAGTACTCAACTGGTACTTAATTTATCGACCTCGAAAGGATGAAAGGCAAAGTCGACCTCGGCGGAATTTGAACTCAGAGCGTAGCAGCAGACGAAATACTGCTAAGCATTTCGCCCGGCGTGCTAACGACTCTGCCAGCTCGCCGCCTTTCAATGGGAAAAGATAACGCCAATCAGTTTCCTAGCAGGAGGTCAATTCGGTCATAAATCGATTAGCGCTGTCTGAAAAATATAAATACATATCTAATGTAAAAAAATATTAAGCCAAATGCATACAGATTCACTCAAACATTTTTATTTAAAAACATTATCTTTTGTGACTGATCAGTAGACAAAGACTCCAGTTTCAAGATAATCTCAATATAACGTAATATTATTAAGCTCTGAAATGTAACTTTATAAATATATCATTGTCGACGTTATCGTTATAAAAAGCGTGTTTGTCGATAAGTATATGTATGCATATATATATATATGAATAAAATGTTGATGTAGATATTTATTTGTATGGATATACATATGTGGAGGTGTGGGTTCGTGTCTCAAGCGTACGGGAAACCCTTTTTCTGTCGAGGTCTTATATACTCCAATATTAGACTATTTACTTTAGTCGATGCACAGTGATCGCTTATAAGCCTTAAGGCTATAAATATTATTATTATTATTATTATTATTACTTTTTTTTCCTCTTTCAAATTTGCTTCCATTTCTTGCCGAGTGTCTTCCCGACTCCTAGGGCAAAGAAACTCATAGTACACACCGGTAGGCCATCAAACCAAACTCAATAATTCGTTCTTTTTTTTTTTTAAGTTAAATTAAAATACATGGGTAGTAATAATTCTCACATCGACAATGCTCTTCTCAATACGTGTGATATACCAGTTAAGACAATCTTTTACACTTCTTGCAGGGATGGTAAGCCAGGGATCATTCTCATATAATTTTCGGTTCCCTTCTTATCATTCCTAGTGCTCCTACGATCACTGGTATTGTAACCGCCTTGAGATGCCACATTTTCTCAATTTCAGTGAGTAGGTCTTTATATTTTCTGAGCTTGTCAAACTCGTTCGCTGAGATATTATGATCATAGGGGATGCTCATGTCGATCAATAAGCAAACTTTATTGTTTTGGTCTTTCACAACAATATCTGGTTTATTGGCCTTGATGGTTCGGTCTGTATGTACTGGAAAGTCCTACAGAATGGTTACATTTTCTCCTTCAGTTACAGCCTCAGGGCGGTGATTATACCACTTGTCGGCAGTTTTGATATTATTATTATTATTATTATTATTATTATTATTATTATTATTATTATTATTATTATTATTATTATTCTATGTTTGACTTTTGCTTTATGTCTGTACAAGTTGGCTCCAAGTCTCACCCAGAAACCTCAAGAGACAACAGGTTGGAAGTTCTGTGCCATATATTTGGGGTTTTTTTTGGTTTTATTTTTGGTGTTGTACTAGTGAATGTTTAATACATAAAAATAAATTTTAAAAAAAATAAAAATAAATAAATAATTAAATAAAAAAAGTTTGTTTTAAACCTTGGGATTACATAGAGAGTATTTTGCGTAGGATATGAGCAGTTCCCATGAGCACTATCTTTTGAATTTCTACCATTTTGGGGTTTCCTGGTATCTGAGTTAGGTAGCTATCAGTCCCTTTCGCTATCATTCCCTTATTATTATTATTATTATTATTATTATTATTATTATTATTATTATTATTATCATGTACAGAAGTGTAAAATTCGGCACTGCTTACAAAGTAATTGCAGACATATATATATCGTATCAGGACAATTCCCCCCGACAACTACCCACTGGGACAATTACCCCCTTGGTTAATTACTCCTCCAATATGTTAAGAATTTTTAAATCATCATCTAAAAGTGAAAATTATACGCGGTTCCTTGCAAATATTGTATCACATTCATGTTTTCATAATTGCTAACTACGGCATTAATACGGGCTAAAACATCTAAATGTTTCTTTCTGGGTGTCTCTTTAGCAAAACCCATCAAGGATAGGGCCGTAAGTACTTGTTGTAATGCTTGCTCTCTTTTGATATATTCGCCGCTCATGAATCGGAGAAGGGCAAAATGTCAAAGTATTGGCCGCTCTCTGACAGATTTACAGTGAAAACCTTCGACGTTCTTGGGCCCCCGGAGTACATCTCTGCTCACTGCTAGCTTGGCAGAGATGGCTATCTACTAGCGCGGGCCCTAACAGTCGGATTGGGCGCTCCAGCGCATCTTCCTTGCAATCCTCTGAGACCACACCTCTTCCGTTTTGTCCGACGGGATCATGAGGTGGACTGCGAAGTCTTTTTAGTTATAGCTGTTGTATCTAAAAAAAAATAAATGCAAAACAAAAATAAGTTTCAAGAATATACACTAGTAACAAACAATACTATTAAACACAAACTTAGAATGAATCTTCTTATAGCTATGACAACAGTCATACTAAAAAAAAGTTAGTACCATTTTAATAATTATAAACTTTCGCATTATTAATATATTTTAATATATTTCTAGTCGTATTATATTGTATTCTGAGAAATCAACTGTGATAAATAATTCGTGACTGGAGAAATGAGATTTGTAATACTTAAAGTTTGCTTATTTATTTCTAGACTCAAACAAGTCATTTTGCTTTTGGGAAGTATTTTAGTTGTAGTCTGTTTTTGTTTTTTGTCATAGCAAAGGTTTTTCAAGTATCATAGTGCGTTTATTATGTAATATTTATGTATGTATAACATAATATATGCATACATATGTATGTATGTATTTATGTGTAATATAACTTATGCATACATTCTAGTCCAATGTTTCTTATATATTAATAAAACAATATAAGATTTACGATCGTTTTTTTTCTTTTTACTTATTACTTTCGAATATACATTTGCAATACAATCATATCTTTCTATTAATAATATATACGACAGACAATATGTTGTTCAAAAAGTGAATGAAGACTTATATATTTATTTTAGTTTACGATGTCATCTGTGATGGATGTTTCGTGACTCGAGAAGTTGAAGCTGTAATAGATGTAAACACTTCTAACGTTTAGCGTCTAGTTCTTGAATCCAAAAAGATTTTTCAAGTTATAGCTTCAATTTATAAATATATATGTATACCTGTGTGTGAGTATATATGTATGTGTATATATATACGTAGTATATATACACGTACATGTGTGTGTATGTATGCATAATTATATATATGTACATATATATATATATATATATATATTATATTATATATACATACATATATGTATATATATTAATATGTGTTACATAATATATATATGTATATATATATATGTATATATATATATATATATAATATATATATATATATATATATATATATATATAATTTTGTCTTTAAAGTTATCTCTATACAAATTGTAGTCACTATTGAAAATCTATAGAAAATCTGTGGATAAATTTAGAGTAGATGAATCACACTGCTAACACGACAGGACATTGTATTGACTTATAAAGTATTTAATATACTTGATGGTATATTATGGTTTCATAACAAAATAAGTTGTACTTATGAGTAATTGATGTGTGTATACATATTTGTGTGTGTGTGTGTGTGTGTGGACGGGTCGATAGATGTATATTATAAATTTGGATGAAAAGATGTAAAGTATTTTAAGGCACAAAAACAATTAACCGTAACTTTTGCACACACACACACACACAATACACACAGATACACATACATGTATGTATGTATGTATATATGTATGTATGATTGGACGCGCTTGACACACGACAATTAAACCATCCAGTTTTCAGCTCTAGACGTCCACCGTCGCTTGTACTCACAGGTCATCTGCATTCGAGGCTTAGCTATGACGTAATGCAAACAGCACAGCAAGAACACGAGAAAAAAATTGTGGGCATTGATTTGGCACTCCTTTATTTCATATGTTATTCAGCAACACATGACGTCACACTATACCTACAAGCCGTATGTGTATAATATATATATATATATGTGTGTATGTATGTATATATATGCAACGTGTTAATCCGATATCGTTAAATTAATAAGGGAAGTTATACCGCTCACCTAAAATTTTCCTGAAGAGAAGGCTGCAAAATGGACTCCTTATTCAATCCGAATTAGGGACTTTGCAGCCTTTGAAACATATGTAGAAAATAATAAAAAGGAATTTTGTTAAATCTTCGTTTCTTCCTACACTATATATATATATATATATATATATATAAATGAGATAGGGGTTAAAAATTCAACCCACCATGGGATAACATATTATATTTTATATTTTATATTTCTATTTCCTTGTCTAATTATATTTACAATATATTTTGTATAATGCCTTTACTGTTATGTAATGGTGTAATAAAGAATTGATTGGGTATCATCTGTTGGTTGATGTTTGATTGATTTAAGTATGTTTCTCCATTTTCTAATTTTGTGTATATATAATATATATATATATATATATATATATTACAACACATGTGAGTGAGACACTTTGAGATATTTTTGGTATCTAACATATGTCAGATACTGCGAGCGCTGCTTCTGATTGGTCAATCCATGGTGATGACCCGACGTCACGGTGACGGCACTACTTTTGTCATTCATAAGTTACAACTAAACGTGAAGAATTTAGTTATTGGGTTAATAAAATATGGTCGTTTATATTCGTGTGTAATAAATAAAATACCAAACTCATGCCTATGGATACCGTTTTATTACAACTCGTTTACAAGCCACTCGTTGTAATAAATACGGTATCCATAGGGAACTCGTTGGTATTCTCTATATATATCAGTCAAACTAATGCATCTGCTTGTTATTCCTGCACCTGTCTTCGTCTTTTGTTGTTTTCTGTAAATATATCCTTTTATATATGTGTGCTGCAAGATTCTTGAAGTGAAACCGTGCGTTGAAACAGATATTGTTGTATTTCGAGATTTTTTCCCTCTTTTTGCCAAATAAACAGGCGCACTATATAATCCCCTTTTCACTCATTTATTACTGTTCTTATTCTAATTTATGTTTATCGTCCGGAAATCTTTCGTCACACCTCTGTGAACTCTTCAGCGACACTTTCTGTCTTCGTGTGTACTCTTGCTCCGCTTTTATACATATACACACATACGCGAGTAAATATACGGGTAAAACCCTTGTGGTATGCTATAAAAGCTCGTATAAAGTCTTACTCAAAGAAGGTGCATTTCACACCTTGAATTGGTGATAATGATTACACAACATCTCACCAATGAACAAGTGTAAAAATGTGTCGAAACAATTGTAATGTTATAGATAATGTCATATATATATATATATATATATATATATATATATATATATATGTATGTATGTATGTATGTATGTATTATGTATGTATGTGTATGTATATACTTACATATATATGTATATACATATGCATATATGGGTTCAGGACGTCACAGAAGGTAAACAACAGGAAATACGAAATACGAAAATATGGAATACGAACTTTTTGCGAACAGCGAAAGAAACAATAGTATCGATAATGCCCGAATTGCGTTTCCTCCTCTTGCTGATAACTGATGAAGAATTTGTGACCTTTGTGTGTTTTCTGTTCGCCTGTGCATTTAGTATGTGTTCGTTTGTTTATTTACACTACGTTTATTTTAATTATATAATATAGATATGTCATATTTTCCGTTTGTTGTCTTTTTATTTAATCCTGAAGATATTATTTATGTAACGCACGCACTCATTAATCTTTTACCTATATATATATATATGTGTGCGTGTGTATGTGTGCGTGTGTGTGTGTGTGAGTGTGTGTGTGTGTGTGCGCGCGCGTGTGTGTGTGTAGTTCAAATTTACAGAAAACAAACGACGATGACAGGTGAAAGAACAACAAGCAGAGTTTGAAGGTTTTTTAGTTATAGAAATCGACCCCAGGACTTACTCTTTGGAACCCTAGCACTTATTCTATCGGTTTCTTTTTCCAAAACGCTAAGCTACGGGGACGTGTATATATATACACACACACACACACATATATATATATATATATATATATAGGCGTAGGAGTGACTGTGTGACAAGAAGTTTGCTGCCTGGTCACTAGGTCAAATAGATTTGGACGATGGAAACTGAAAAAAGCCCGTCGTATATACGTGTTTGTGGGCCGGAGGGGGCTAGCTTCGTGCTTGTCCCAGACAACCGCTTGTTGACTTCCTTTCCATCCCAGCAACTTAGAAGTTCGACGAAATTAACCGATAGAATAGTCGAATGACTGAGACAAGTAAATGTTTTTTTTAGATATATCGTAGTAATATCTAATGTAGTTGTGGTTTACGACCAGTCAGGACGTTACCATTGGTTTCACACTTTTTATACTTTAGCAATATAGGACGTCTCCCACGGCTAAGAACGTAAAAGGCGCGAAAGCAAAGGTGACCCCCTGACCGGCCATACCAGCCACATAGTTTCGGGTTCATTCACACTGCGTGGCACCTTAGAACCTAGGGTTGGATTCAAAATTCTACCAGGACACCTGATGAAGGCTGGAGAGTAAATCAGCCGAAATTTTGTGGTGCACAAACAAGATGAGGACAATAGCCGTCCAATGTAAAAATTAAATATTGTCAAATCCTCATCCTAAAATATAGAACAATTTATGATCAAAATTCCATGTTGACTTATATTGTACACTCCATAAAGTATAGTCATCAAAGTTCATAGATGATGATTGTTTCAAAAATTCCATGACTTAATCTTGCATTACTATGATGTATCCGATTCGTACATTATCTTCTCAATCAGTGATCCTCGTCATACCTAGAAACAATAATTCCAGCAACTCTCTAAAAAAATAATATGCCGAAGTGTTTGTCTATCGCTTAAATATAGGACATTAATCAATGTTTATAGTGGACGGCACAGCGGTCACGTTTATAAACATGATTGAAGATAAGTCAAAATGAATTTGTAGAAATAATTGTAAACTATGAAACAAAAATAATAACGCAAACTCCACTTTTCAGTGCTTATTACTTCTGTAACCCCTCAGAGGAAACATGACTCCTCCTTCACTCCTCTCCACCCTTCATTTATGGTTGAGAATAATTCTATAATTGTTGTAAACTGGAATGGAACTTACTCTCTTTCTGCTCACATCCATTCACCATTTAATGCTACTTGCTTTGCATCTTTTAGAGAGATAGATTAGATATAACTAGCAGTATCGCCCGGCGTTGCTCGGGTTTGTAAGGGAAATAACTATATAAGCATTTTTAGAGAGTTATAGCCAAAAAATAGCAAAACAAAATGCATTAAAAATGGAAAAAAAATGATGGTAAATTTTTTTTTAAATCGTTGACTCATCGTAGACATTTTTAGAGAGTTACTTCCCTTATATAATATCGAAAAAATGCATTAAAATGGAAAAAATGGTAAATTTTTTTTTAATCGTAGACTCATCGTAGACGCGCGCTAATACCCAGAAGGGCTCGATATGAATCACGACTATAAGATACCCGGTTTTGGTTAAACTGCACCGCAAAATGTGGGAGTAGTTAGGAATCTAAATCGTAGGAGACAGACACACAACCTCTCTTTTATATATAAAGATAAACTCAAAGAGCAACTAGAAAGTGACAGTAGTTTCTAACTTAGGATGTCTCATAGATAGTGGTGGCAATGGTGTTGGAGGTGGTAGATGTGGTTATCATGGCAGTGGTGGTGTAGTGGTGACAGTGGATGTGTATGATGGCAGAAATTATATGTGTGTTTTTTGTAGAGATGGTGGTGGTGGTGGCGGCAGTGGATGATGATGATAATGATGATGATAGTAGTAGTAGCATTGATTATGTTAGGATGTCTCATGGATGGTAGTGTTGAAGATATTGCAGAGTGTAGTGGTGGTGAAATTGGTGATTTTGAATATGATGCTGGTATTGATCTTGGGGTTGTGTTTGCAGAAGATGGTTGTGGTGGTGGCATTCGAGGTTGTAGTAATGGTTGTAGTGGTGGTTGTGAAGATGATTCTGATATTGATAGTCTTTGCATTGAGGTGGTGGCAGAGTCAGAGTAAATAATAAGAGCCGAGTTAACACAAGATTCTTAAATTTCGGAGATCATAAGATAGAGAGCAAGAAGTTAAAAGTTCCAATACTGGCCCAATACCTACACCCCAGATTCTTCAACTATTTTATAAGAAAAGGGTTAATGGCAGGATAGGGATTCAGCTTTAAAATAAATTGTATAACAAAAAATACATAAATAAATTACTGCTCCAACGATGTAATTTTAGTATGTGTGTGTGTGTAAGCAATGCAAACAATGGAAAATAATTTAAACACTCATTTTCTGATGTCTAAGGATGGATATTTATGCGTATGAATCTTTTTCTTTTTATTTTCTTTGAAATATAATTCTAGGGAACTGAAAAAGCTGTGTACGATGCCAAGCGAATTTAGCTGTTTACGATGAACGGATGTTTACGTTACAAACGAATCTGTAGGTCTGTTTACATGTTTACGTTAACTACGTCGCAAAATAGCTGTTTACGTCACAGTAACAATATTTTGAGAGGCAGTAAATAATATGAGGCCGAAAGAAAGAATATCATTGGTTAAAATTCGAATTATTAAACAACGTTAAACTTAGAAATTACAATTCCGTTTTCATTTTGGTTTACAATTATGTTTTCTTTTGACACATTCTACCAGTATACGAAGTTTCAAATTGTTTAGTTAACTAAGAAAATCTGGCCTTCAAACTGAAAAGATCCCACATTCGTACACACACACACGTACGTACACACACACACGTACGTACACACACGCACACACACGTACGTACACACACACATGCACACACACTTAAACACAAACGTAAACACACACACACGTAAACACACATAAACACACAGGTACCCATACACTCGAATACATGTTCGCACAAACATACATAACACCACGTGTGTTCAGTTTGGATTTTTTTTCCTTTTTCTCACCACTTTAGCGACATCAGTTTAAAATTTCCAGCGTACAGTGTAATTTGGTATCACTAAGGCATCAAAAAACATTCCACAAAATAACTAACGAATGCGATGTTGCTCAATGAATCCGACATATCTACCATCTTATCTGTTGCATTGTATGTCCTAATGAGTTGATTCAGTGACTTTATAAAGGAATGCTTAATTTATTTGGTTGTCAAGTTGTTGTGGGGGAGGGGAACAAACACAACCACGTACACAGACATACACATACATATTACATATTATTTATTACATACACACACATATAAAATAGAATTTTTGCAATAGAATTTTTATCTATTTATTTTATTGTTTAGAGGAAAAGGAAACACTAATAATTAATTATTCTGCATGCAGTTCCTCTGAAACTAATAGAAGGAAAAGGTAGACCGGAGACTTCATCAAAATTTGCGACTGTTAAAGCTGTTTAAACTAACTGGTGGCTGTGTTTAAAACTGTGTGTGTGTGTGTGTGTGTGTGTGTGTGTGTGTATTAAAGATCGCCAGCCACTAAACCTTTTTTTTTTATTTTCTTTCCCTGTTTATTTCTGTGTTCCTTTCTGTCGAAGAGCTTAGGCTCGAAACGTAAAAAAACTTTCTCCCTTCCCGAGCGTTAAACATCTGTTTGTTGTTTACACACCCGTCTTCGTCTTATGTTTTTTTTTGTAAATTCTCACTATATATATATACACTTCAGTCATTTGACTGCGGCCAAGCTGGAATACTGCCTTTAGTTGAACAAATCGATCCCAGGACTTATTCTTTGTAAGCCTAGTACTTATTCTATCGCTTATATTGACGAACCGCTAAGTTACAGGGACATAAAACACAGCAACATCAGTTGCCAAGCGAACGGGGGCAAACACTGACACAACAAATACATATATATATATGCATATATATATATATATATATAATATATATATATATATATATATATATATATATATATATATATATATACATATATATATATATATATATATATATATATATATATCTATATATATATATATATATATATATATACATTATATATATATATATAGATATATATATATATATTATATATATATTATATATATATATATATATGATATACATTGATATAATGAAGAAAATTTTTGTATACAGTGCTTAGATGCACAACAACTATATATAAAAAAAGGCCATCAGGTGTAATGTTAGAGGATTTCAGGAAGTTAACAACTGATTCCATGAAAAATGTTTCCGAAAGTCATGGGTGCTATGTTGTTTTTTCTTTTGTTTTTTTGTTTTTTTTTTGGGGGGGGGGTATTATTTTATAAGCATGTCCGCGAGTGTTTGTCATATGGAATGCAAAAAGTTGCCCAAGGTTGTTGTTGGAAAGATGGTGGATAATGTTGTGGGTGTCTCTTAAGATTCAGTTGAATTAGGTACTTAAATTAAGGCACCTTGTTAGGGCTGAGTAAGACGAATGCTCAAGAATATTAAGGAAATATCAAACTTCATGAATAAGTGCCGGTCACATGATATTCTTGCAGTGTATGCAGATGATAAGACCCAGTTGAGGGAAGAAATCCTCTCTTAGTTATTCAGACATGTACTTTATATTAAAAATACTGTCTATAACATTTACGAAGCGTAGATTCCAGGATATGTGAATAAAATATGTGTGTAACAAAGTGGGGGTTTTATAGGTTTGACTGCGAGCATTTCAAAAATTAAAGTTTACCGAAAATTTTATAATTTGTCTCTATAATACACTTGCCCAAACTGAATTGCTGGAGTTATTTCATTTTTTCCAGAAAAATGTTTTTAAAAAGTTCACTCAGTCAGGAAACAGGATTTGGAAGCTGTCATTTTGTGCGTGACTGCACATTTTGTCAACATCCTGAAAATAGCATGTGCTGTCAATATTTGTAAACACTTGTTATGCCTCCTGTACTTTTCTTTCATGTAAATTAACGTTTATGTTAATTTCAAAGACTTATCCAAAAAATCTCATTTACCTTACAACCACCGCAATGTTCAATGATAAAAAGAAACGAGTAAATAAAAATTTAAGCATTCAATATACATTTAATGCTAATGCGATGAACAACACATTACGTGTGATAAACACATTACAATTTAAATATGTTTAATTACAATATAAATATGCTTAGAAACAAACTTTTAAGCATTCAATATACATTTAATGCAAATGCAATAAACAACACGTTGCATGCGATCGTCAGTATATGTTCCCACCACGTCTTTTCGTACACATAAGAAGCCATTTTTTACGTAGTTTTCTTTTGGGTATAACAACCTTTTCTTGAAGGTACGACACAGTTTTCCTTTATTTTCCTCTGTTTTAAATGTTTCCAAAGTTCTCATGTTCCGCTTCTTGCTACTGAAACAGGCATGAATGCGTCTGTGACTTACGATTGGCTAAAATTACCAAAATTTTGAAGCTTAAATTGCTAATAAATCTATTTATTGATTTATAGCGAAATTTACTTTCACGTCATAATTTCGCCTATAAAAGTGTATCGTTACACTAAATATGAAATCAATTCGAACAGAATTGATGCTAGCAGCCAAACCGACTAGATTCCAAAGAGGTACAGGTGTCAATTCATTACGGCCGTTTCTAACGACTCCTTTAATTACATCATTGCAAAGAAACCGCTGCCATCAGATGAATTAATGATCTTCAAACATAAAGAATAGTTCAACTTATTCAGCATAGCTAACAAATTGATGGAGTAAAAATATTTACATTGATCCTACTATCATTCAGTTGGCAGAATGAACTTATCAGAATAGTGTATATTTGGTGAGAACAAAGAATTTAGGGATTATTAGAATTTATAGTAGTGGGGGGAGATAATTGACCCAAGTGACTCTAAAGAGGAAGGATCGGCTCCGATCGTCTCCACTTTTTTTTTATTTTCACGATCCCTTTTGATCGGAATTCGACCCTTTTTTTCCTTCTCTTCTTCCCAAAAAGAAAAGTTCTACTTATAAAGAAATCTATCTTAAATAAGTTGTTTATGTGTACTGGCCAGTAGTGAAAGAAATAATTAATGCCAGGCCAGCCAACTAAATTATCAAAAGTGATGGGATTATATGTCTGCTTAATCTTCGCAAAATGGACAAGGCATAGGGTAGTGATAATGGAGTGAGTGATGAGGAGGGGATAATAGTAAGAAGAAGCAAGGTAGAGAAGCTGAATTTACTTAGATTCATTATCGTATTAAAGACCAATAGTTCTCAAGGTGCACGGGTGCCATTTGCATGGTACCATCAACGACCATATCTACGATGCTCGGGTGTCGTTTACATGGCACCGGCAGCGACCACGACTACGATTCACGGGAGCTATTTACATAGCACTGGCAATGACATATATATATATATATATATATAATATATATATATATATATATATGTATGTATGTATGTATGTATGTATGTATGTATGTATATGATTTTACAAGGAAAATATTGACAGTGACTTCGAAGTTTCGGTTGCTCGCCTTCATCAGACAGAGCTTTATTAGGGTTGTTTTCGGCTTTATATAGTTTTTTGATGTATAGGTAACATCACGCAATTATATCTATGTAATTGTCTACAATAATATAATGTACATAACATACATACAAATAGCAATGCTAGAAACAGATTAGA
>NC_043004.1:88907193-88909693 GCF_006345805.1 Octopus sinensis
AAACAAACGGATTAAGTCGATTATATCGACCCCAGTGCGTAACTGGTACTTAATTTATCGACCCCGAAAGGATGAAAGGCAAAGTCGACCTCGGCGGAATTTGAACTCAGAACGTAGCGGCAGACGAAATACGGTTACGTATTTCGTCCGGCGTGCTAACCTTTCTGCCAGCTCGCCGCCAGGCCCTTAAAATACTACTCTAGATCTCCAGTTTACTATTCTGTTTGCGTGGACCCCGAATGAACACCGGTTGTGAACCACTAGTTTAGAGTTGTATCCAATAAAAGGTCAAAGCAACAACACGGTGGCTAAGATGTAGGAAGCAAAAGCAGTGTTGACCAGCACATATGTAGCGTGAATTTTCACATGTTGAGGCGAAATATTTTAGACAAGTATTGGTATTTATCACAGCAGCCGATATGTTGATAAATATTTACATAAGATTGGAAGTATTGTCGTGTTATTGCGTCTCTTTTATCATTCGATGAATTTAACTCGAAATGAATATATCATTTATATGATACCAATAAATGTTCTAAGTGGTGTCTTAATGATAATATTCTGTATCATAATGGGTAATTAAAATATTTAATAAACATAAGTAATATACGGCAGCAATATCATTTACTTAGAATTTGAGTTAACAATCTCCTTATAGCTTGGAGCTGTTCAATAAATATATCTTTGTTCACAGCTAATGAGGATGTATTAATGAGAATATATGAAGATCACTTGCAAAAAGAAACCAGTGTCGATAATCTTAAAAGCATGAAGGATTTAATGTTCGAAACTAATCCGGACCTGTATTACTCGTATACTTGTTTATATTCTCTATCAGATAATATTCCTATTTTGATGTAAAGGACAAACATAAAGCCGTTCTTTTCCATTACATAAAATATAAAATATAAATATATCTTCAGATTTTAAAATTAACAACGATAAGTAGGTTCATTTAGGAAATGAAATCTCCTGCAAACGAACGTATTAGAAAACGCGTGCCTATTTCCAAGATTCAATTACGTTCAGTTATCTCATCACATTTTTTCTTTTTTTTTTTTTCCTATTCGTGGGAGGCAATGAGGATATAATTATTAAAATCCTAATATAAAAGGCTCGCTACTTGTAATTCATATGCTGCAAAGTAAAATAACAATTGCCTTGATTTTCAGTGATTAATTTCGAAGCAGGAATATTTTCATTGCAAATATTAATTAAAGATTTGTATAATAACCATAAAGGACAAATATAAAATCCTTTTATTATTTGTTGACTAAAATGTTTATAATTAATAAAGGAAGTGGGTTTTCTTCAGTAAAGTGATCGTCCAAATGAAGCAATCGTGGACAAAAGCCTTATTTGTGACATCAGATACGCTGCCATTTTGTTCGCTGAAAATTATATCCTTCAAAACAAATTTTCAAAATCAATGAATTTGTCTTCGTAAAATCTACGAGTTTGTCGGCGATGAGATTGTTATCTTTTATCTTGCTTTGCGTGTTTCAGTCATTAGCCTACGGCCATGCTGGTGCACCACCTTGAAGAGTTTTAGTCGAACAAATCGAACTCAATACTTTTATTTTTTTTAACTCTTATATTTATTCTATCGGTGTCTTTCGCTGAACTGCTGTGTTACGGGATCGTAAACCAACCAAACCGGTTGTCAAGCTGTGAGAGATGGGAAGGAACAACCACAAACACAAAGATACACGCATGTGTGAGAACGTCGGGATTCCACACAGATTCCGCCCACCAGATTCACTCACAAAGCATTGGTTAGTTCGAGGCTACAGTAAAAGTCATTTGCTCAAGGTGCTACGCAGTGGGATTGAACATAAAACCACATGGTTGCAAAGCAAACCTCTTAACCACACAGTCATGCCTACACCGCTTCAAAACTAATTTTCCTAACCAAGGAATTTCTGTTGTCGTAAAATATACAAGGCTATCTAGGATTTTTAGTGATATTCTTTTGTGATATTCGAAGTATTGCACATCGCAATTGTTTTTGTTTTTTCTTTTAGTATATGCATGGTGAGCTGCCAAGAAAACGCTGTAGATATAAGCCAACATAACAGTTTGATTCACGGGGTTAACAAACTTTAAGACAATTCGAACACCTAGGTATTTTACTACCATCTATGCAGGAGAATGACCAACATTCGAGTATGAACTCCGAACATATAAACTTAAAACCAAATTTTAAAAAACAGTTCGGAGAAGCGAAGTAATAGAATAATCAGTTGTTTAGGCTATCTTCTAGTATAATGCCATAAATATAATATGATTAATTAGGATCGATATTAAAGGTAGCATTAAGGTGGAAAACTGGTAGAATCGTCAGAATGCATAACGGCATTTTGTCCGTCTATAAGTTCTGAGTTTAAATTCCGACTTTGCCTTTCATCCTTTCATCCTTTTGAGATCGATAAAATAAGTGCCAGTTGTGCACAGAGGTCGATGGAATCGACATAGTTCCTCTCCCGGAATTGCTGGCCGT
>NC_043004.1:88914693-88927193 GCF_006345805.1 Octopus sinensis
TTGCAGGAAATGATAAAGTCCACTCTAAGTCGGCAGATTTTTTTGTAGTGTCTATGTTCAGAAGCATCAGCTTGGGTGACTTCTCTGTCATTGTTGGGATTGCTCTTGGATTGGATTGGATTGGATTGGATTCGGTTGCCTATGTTCAATCCACTACAAGATGAAGGACTCTGCATGTTCTCTCCACCAACCACAGTCTGACGTGGAGGCCATGAATTTGAGCTTAAGATCATACTGGTTTGAAGTCTGTTCTTCTACACTGGCTCGGCAGAAGGGTGCCAGTTTTTTTGTTTGTTTTTTTTATCTCCCTCTTTGGTACTAATCAAATCGATCCTCCGAAAGGATAAAAGGCAAAGTCGAACTCAAAACGTAAATGACGGACGAAATACTGATAAGCATTTCGCCCGGCGTGCTAACGACTCTGCCAGCCCGCCGCCTTAGCGGGCGATGGGATTGCTCTTAATCTGTTCAAATTGTTGTTGTGCTTTATTTCCATGTCAGCCTCGATCGAGCTGTGACCATCACATCCTGATCTTCAACAGTGTATATCCTGAACCAAATTATCCAATATTTCTTACCTGAAAAAGGTGGTGAGCTGGCAGAATCGTTACCATGCCGGGTAAAATGCTTAGCGACATTTCGTCCGTCTTTACGTTCAGAGTTCAAATTTCGCCTAGGTCGACTTTGGCTTTTATCCTTTCGGGATCGATAAAACAAGTACCAGTTGAACACTGGGATCGATGTAATCGACTTACCCACTCCCCCAGAAATTGCTGGCTTTGTGCCAAAATTTGAGACCAATATTTCTTACCTGATTTTAAAGACGGTTTTTATCTTTACTTGAAAGAGTTGTAGCAGTTATTTCTAGCAGCCGATATTTACATGTGTGTGTGAAAGAGAGAGTGTGTGTGAGCTTATACATAGATAGATATTTATGTGTATACGTAAGTAAGAGAAAGAGAGGGGAGAGAAAGAGTCTTATTGCTATACTCAGAGAGAGGAATTTGCTGCTAAAGGAAATCCCCAAACGATATAATTTCTGAACTCATAACATAAAAAATATCACAATGGAAGCCATTTTTTCCCTTTCTTTGTGTCTCCCATATATTAAACTTAATACAAATATTTCTTGTTTCTTTTTTTGTATCTTTAACACTTTATTGAAAGAAACTTTTGAAAGAAAAATTATTACTATATCACCGATGGTACTTCCTTATTGAATTTGAAGGAATAAAATATAATAAAAGTGAAGCTTATTGGTTATCTGAAATTTTTTGAAATTTTGGTATATTCCTCTTGTTTCGAATGTGAAGGAAAAACCGTTAAACGTGAATAGTTTTCAATCAACCAACGGCCTCTTCCATTTTTTCTCACCGATCACTTTCTCTATTTTAATATTAGTAAAATATGCATTTCACAAATTTCAATTGTCTACGAGGAATGTTCCCCCAAATCCCTTAATAACTGCTGTCGTATACAAAAATGCATAAATACATGTTGTACCTTCTTTATTTGTTTGATGCAGCGATTCCATTACGGCAGTTCTTTTTTTTTTCTTTTTTCATCTTTTCATTGTTAATCATTTTATCCATTCTTATATAGTTCTTAGTTATACACATGCACGCACACAAACAAACGCACACGTGCATGCATACATACATACATACATACATACATACATACATACATACATATGTATGTACGTACGTGTATTTCTCAATCCACATGTATGCGTGCCTATGTGAGAGAGAAACAGAAAAATTGCCTTCAATGCATATATCAGAACTGTTATATATATATATGTGTGTGTGTGTGCTTTTATATATGTATATATGTGTATATATGCGTATGTGTGTCTGTGGGGGAAGACCTCTGTGTGTGTGTGTGTGTGTGTGTACTGAAATTAGCCATCAACAGCAACACTGATGAAACGTAACCACTACAAAGAACAAAAGAAAAAAATCGCCTAACCCATTCAGCGTAGCAAATTCCTCACCACCAACACCAACACCACCACAAAATCCAAGAATCAGTTATCCACATTTCCATGCAACAATATATTGCAAGATATTAAGTGTATTCTTATGGAAGAACACTGTATATATCAGACAGGCAACACTTGTTCTTCAATGATATAACATAATGTGGTACGGAGCCTACCAAACGACGCTGATATTATCATAGAGAGTACAATATTGAAAATAACCAACAAAATAGATTACTTATGAGAAATTTTCTGCTAGAAAATAGAACACAGCACAGCCAAGAAAACGCTTTCTAAGTAGTTATCATCATTTTGTATCCACACACACACACACATATATATATATATATATAATATTTAATATAAGACAATATAATACAATACAATATAATATAATATAATATAAATTATATATATATGCATATATACATACGTATATGCACATACTTACATTTATACGTATATATATATATAACCATATGTGGGCACAGGACGTCACGAAACGTGTACAACAATAAAAAAGTACAAGTAGATAGAATATGAGCTATTTTTTCGAACAGTGAAAGACACAAATGGAAAACAAGGCAAGCACCATAAAGAAGGACCCTTCATCAGTTGTTGGCTGTTTTTCTAGTCTCGTATTTCGATCATTTAACAACAATATATGCTTTCGATAAAACAGTTGCTCCCGCAAAAGTAAATTAAATAAAATTTGGGATTTTGCGGAGGGTCAAATTTTCTAACACAACCAGAACAGTGAAAACAAACAGGAAGGGCTGCTGACCCTAAACGAGGTTGTGGTGGCGAACGCGTAAATCAAGCTTGGACAGGAGACAAACAAGAACACGTCTTCCTTGTTCCAGCTACAACGGAGAGAAAGAAAGAAACACAAGTTAGTAGAAGAAAGAAAGATGTCCGATGGTCACGTGGGAACCACGTGAGAAAGCTAGGAGGAGTGAGGGGGAGAGATAGCAGAGTGATAGGAAAGAATAGTGGGAGAAGAGGGAGGAAAGAATAAGAGAGAGAAAGAGAAAAAAACGAAAGAGTAAAAAGATCGTATAGAGTGCGCAGGACTTATTCCTTGTAAGCCTAGTACTTATTCTATCGGTCTCTTATGCCGAACCCCTAAATTACGGGGACGTAAACACACCATCATCGGTTGTCAAGCGATGTTGGAGGGACAAACACAGACACACAAACATATACACACACGTACATATATATACATATACATATATACGACGGGCTTCTTTCAGTTTCCGTCTACCAAATCCACTCACAAGGCTTTGGTCGGCCCGAGGCTATAGTAGAAGACACCCATAAAATTTAAATCGCCCGAACACTTCGAGATTATATTACCGATCATATGAGCCACTTTGAATATTATTTCAGCAAGTTTAAAGTGATATCTTTTATGCCGTAAACCAATTACCATTTCTGTGATGTCCACCATTCCCTTGATGCCCTAAGCACATGTTTTTTTTTTTTCATTAATCCAGCGCAGGCTCCAGCTAAACACAAAATTTACCAAACCCTGCAACAGCAGTATCGGTTTCTCTTGTCGTCATTAACGGAACACATTACATCATTCAGTAAAACTTATGTAGAAATAGCAGGAAGAGAAAGCGAACAGTGTCGTACGACTCTCTTTAGAAATAGGATAACAAATCGTGATTACAAAGAGAACTTCCTTTCATTGCATAACAAAAGAGTGGAGCCTACTCCTATCAGCATATTTCAAATATTTTCCCTGAACATATAATAGTTTTCTCCTGACCAACACCTGAGTGCAGGTATTACACAGGTCACGTTCATTCTCACGGAAATAAACAATGTGTATCTTTATTGCAAATAGCAGCGATATCCATTGTATAATACTAATAACCTGTCAATGATTCTCTTGGCATTGAATACTTCGCCAAAAGCATCGTTGTCTTCATTTCTTTCGTCGAAGATATTCTCGAATAGCTCGTTTGCCAACAGCTCTAACAGTTTCGATTAGAACGTTAACAAGTAGCTTCAAAATAACATGTTTTGATGAATCCTTCTCCACGTCTTACGCTTTCTCATGCAAATAAATCCACCCCAGAAGCATTATCTTCTTTTATCTTTTACTTAGTTTAATCATTGAACTGCGGCCATTTTGGAGCACTGCCTTGACTCTAGTTCTTTTTTTTTTAATCTGTTACTTATTCAGATTTCTTTTGCAGATTCACAAAGTTACGACAGTGTATCAAGGTAGGGGGACAAAGACAAACACACACACATATATATGTATATATATATATATGCAACAACAACATATATAAACAAACTTTTATTTTGTCTTTAGAAGCGTCGAATGTGTATCGTATTGTACAGACAAAACAGTAATATTTCGAACACAGTAGATTATTGCCCTTATAAGACGAGGGAAAAAAGTCGTCAACAAAAGTCACGGGACTCGAAACCCACATTCCTTGGATACCGGTTTGAACCTTTGACTGACCCAACTATATTTCCACACAGAACACTTATGGGCGTATCCCACAATTTGAATAGTTTTTTCCACTCTGTGCCAAACAGATTAAGTGAATCTTTTAGCACATATATCTTTACCTTTTTTCGTTTGACCTCAAAATGTTACATTACATAAGAATTCACCGAAAAAATATAATCTTCTTCTCGTAACCCCATGAGAGTCAAAACTATTGAAAAGGTTGCAAGACAACGAAAATTTTAGAAAAATAAAAAAGAAATAAGTGGAAATTTTACCGGTGAGTGTGTTAAATTATAAGGCACCAAAAGAGAATGGCTCTCCCCAGACACAACAGACCAACAGACCGTGTGCTACCTTTTTCGATTTAATTTATTTTGGCTTACCGACATATTTCCACGTTTTTTCGTTTATAATGGTGGTGTCTCTACCAGTGACCAACTGCATTTTAACACTTGTATTTCTGATTTTCATATTCACGAATTCCCTCATCGTTATAATACCAATTTCTGCCGGTGACATACTATTTATTCCTTTGTTCTGACGTTTTGTCATTGTTCTACAGTGCGTCTTTATATGTCCTATATTTCCACAACGAAAGCACTCCGCTTTCTAAAATGAACAATTTTTCCTCATGCAAGACATGAGTTTATTTCTTGATTTTTGTCGTGTTTTTTTAGAAAACTCTATATCTTTATTGTGACTATTTCGCACTTGCTTTACTTGGAAGCAATCTTTACGTTCAATTTCCTCTGTGTCGTGTCTTTTCACATTCTTTTTGCACTTGCTGTAGGGTTACATCCTGTTTTTGTTCCAGCTTGATAATTCATAGCCAGGATACAAGAGCTGTGAGTTCCGCATTAATTCGACAAAAATGTTCTCTTTTTCCTGGACATTTGATTGTACATTCACATCTGCTGGGCAGCTGACTCCGACAACAGTGCAGGATGTTTGTTCCATGAGTCACAGAACAATATCTGATCTGTTATGTTTGCATCGAATTGATGTTTTTAATGGGGTGTTCCACAGATATTCCTTGTTTTTAAAGGTGTGAATATCTGCTGGTTCTGATATGCCTTTGATGTATACGACAGGGCAGTGCTTCCTGCAGAAAGCATTGCAAGTAGTCTTTGCAACTATATCAATATATGTATGTATGTATATGTATGTATGTATGTATGTATGTATGTATGTATGTATGTATGTATGTATGTATGTGTGTGTATGTATGTATGTAATGTATGTATGTGTGGGGGTGTTTGTGTGTATGTATGTATGTATGTATTATGTATGTATGTGATACAATAACGTATCCAATCTTAATACGTTCTGGCAGATTCGAACCTAAGTATCTGATCGCTGTTGTTTTCCGTCATCAGAGAACACCTCCCTTTAAGCAATATATATTGCAATAATAGACTTGATTCGACGGTGCTAGGGGACTTTGAGACTGAGACTTTGAAACACCGCGGTGTTTCGACCCCCCTTGTGTGTCTCCTCAGTCAAAACTACACTGCCTGATCGATGGATCTCTCAAAAGTACGAGCTCTTGCTCAAATTAGCAAACAAAATTGTTTCGTGATGTCTGCTATATATATATAATATATATATATATATATATATATATATATATATATATATAATATATATATATATATTTATATATATATATATATATATATAATATATATTTATATATATATATTTAGATATATATATATTTATTTATTTTTTTTTATATATATATATATATGATATATATATATATATATACACACACACAAACATATATATATGTGTGTGTGTGCGTGTGTATGTGTATAATACCAAGTGCAATGCGTTCATATACATATGCTGGCATATAATACCTGTCTACTCAACGCTTCCATTACATCCAAAACATATGCAGAATATAAAATTAACTACACTTTTATATTCTACCATTTTGTATTTCTTTCAATATCTTCTTCTGTGGCATTCTTTTTGGGTTTTTTTACCTTTTGAAAGTTCTATGTTTATCATAGAACTCTTTATTCTCTTTCGTTTTCTGTATTCATTTTATATTATTTTTATTTTTGTACCGTTTTTAATTCTGTCTGCTAGAGAGATTTCTATTTTAGCACAACTCATCTCTAAAATCTGTTCTCATCGAAGTTACACAATCCAACTTTACATGGACTTCTTCCGACAACTTGTAATTTTTATTTTTTCATTTTCTCTCTCCTTCTCTCTCTCTCCCTCCCTCTCCATCCTTCTTTCTCTCTCTCTCTCTTTCTCATATACACACACACGTAATATATATATTCATACATATATATGTGTGTGTGTTTGTGTGTATGTGCTCGCGCATATATATATATATATATATATATATATATATATATATATATATATATATATATTATATATATATATATATATATATTATATTATTATTATTATTAATAGTAATTTTTATTAACTTTTATTAACTTTTATAGCTTTAGAATCTTATGAACTGTACCACGGATTTAATTATTATTTTTCATCTCCATATATGTTAGCCTTTTTTTTATATAAAAAAAACTATTAGCCAAATATGTATAATATCGGTACTTATTGATATAATATATACACTATTATATATTTTGTTTTATTTTGTTCTGTTTACCTTCCTTTTTTGTACAAATGTGTATTATATTATATAAGTGTAGCATTATGAGGTATAAGCTTTTATATTTTACATTTTTATATTTTTATATTTATATGTATATGATTGTATAATATTTTCACTTTATAACAAATTTATTTAATCCTCTGAAGAGGCCGTGGGGCATCCTTGTTAATGCCTCATTTATACCTGCCTTTATGGCTTATAGGTTAAATGAGGTATGACTGTCCTCACTGCCGAAACAGCTGTCAGTTTTGATTTATTTGCATATTATATTTGAAAATTTTTTACTTATATCTCTTTATCTTTTTACTATTACTGTATATCTCATTTCATCTTATGTATTGCCTTTACTCTATGTAATGGTGTATTAAAGTATGGATTGAGTATCATCGGATAGTTGATGTTTTACTGATTTAAGTATATTTCTCCATTCTCTAATTTTGTAGTATATATATATATATATATATATATATATAGACATCTATCTGTTTCTCGTCATTAGACTGCGGCCATGCTGGGGCACCAGCTTGAAGAATTTTAGCAGAACTTATTATTTTTGGTAAAACCTGGTACTTATTTTATCGGTCTCTTTTCCGAAGGGCCACGTTACGGGGACGTAAACACACCAACACCGGTTGTCAAGCAGTGGAGGAGGACAAGCACATACACAAAGACATGCACACACGTACACATATACACACTCATATATGTATATATTATTATATATTATATATCTATAATATATATATATATATATATATATAATATATATATTATATATATTATATAATATATATATATATATATATATATATATATACGACGTCTTCTTCAGTTTCCGTCTACCAAATCCATTCACAAGGCTTTGGTCAGCCCGAGGCTATAGTAGAAGACACTACCCCAAGGTGTCACACAGTGGGACTGAACCTGGAACCATGTGGTTGGGAAGCAACAGCTGCGCCTATGCTTCTGGATTACTATCTTATAAACTTTGATACCATTAACAACCACCGGTCCATCTTTTACGTTATTGTACTTTCATTAGCTTGGCTTTTGCATTGTCCTCAGCCAATTTTTGTTTGTCTGCATTCCATTTCCCTTCGATTGACATTGGATTCTAGGGAACTGGTCCGGTCTTGGAACTAACTTTCTGTATCCATTACAGGCCTATTTTTGCGTATTTTCCCCATTATATATTAGGGTGTGGTGGGCTCTCTGGTCAGTGGTAGAATCGTAGGGGCGCCGTCAAGTAATACAGCTTGGTTTGGGCATTTTCAACCTGACGTAACTCATCCCCCTCCAGGAATGATCACAGCCGATTTCTTTCAGAAACATAAGAACTATAAAATGAGAGAGGAAGAAACAACTCCGGAATTTCACTGATGTTTTATCTATCGACACAGAATGGCGGGAAAGCAAAGCTGACCTTGGTTGGATATGAACTCAAACTCCACAGTCAAAGAGGCAATATGTGTATGAGTGTGTATGTATGTATGTATTATGTATGTATGTATGTATGTATGTATGTATGTATGTATGTATGTTCGAGGTTTAGCATTTTAACTGGCCATATCTGGCTCAAATATCTACCTGTTTTATATTCAAAGTGGTTAGATCCAGCCTCTCACACCTACTCCACAATGTTAATCTAAAAATAAACAATCACACCATTGAAATCTCGAAGCTTCGAAATAATGCATGATTAATTCAAAACAATGCGAATAAATAAACATTACATTTGACAGAATGATCTGAACACTAAAGGATCAATGGAAACAACTTGGAAAGCAGAAGTTTGTTATTTAATATGGAGTTGGTCCACCTTTGACATCAATTACAGCTTTAATACATTAAGAAATTGACTCGTACAGGTTTTGAACAGTTGAAAGAATTCTGGAACATTCTTCAAGTAAAACTTGTTTTAGTTCTTTCAGTGACGATGGTGGAAGGAAGTGTCTCCTCAGCTACTGCTCCAAAAATTCCCCATAAATGTTCGATTATGTTGAGATCCGGTGATTGTGGAGGCCAATCCAAGTGATCTACTTCACTCCTCTACTCTTTGTACCAATTTTGAATAACATTAGCCGTGTTATTATCGTGGAATATTGTGCTAGTATCGTAGAACCAATGTTTGTACTGTATGGTGGACATGATCAGCCAAAATACTCAGATTATTCTGGGTGTTATCTTCGTCGTGTATAACAGCTGAAGAGCCAAGAGATTTCTGTGATAAGGCTGCCCAAATCATCACAGAGCCATTTCCATGATTCACGGTAGTGACCAAACAGCCAGTGTTGAAGACTTCCTTCTTTAAACTATTTCTAGACGTAAACTTGCCCCAAACAGGGAAACAGAGTAAACCATGATTCATCAGAGAAGATAGCATTTCCACTGAAGCATTGACCATTTCTGATAGTCTAAATACTACGTTTTTTCGGTTATCAATGTTGATGGGAGACAGCAGAAGTTTAGCAATAGCAACCCTCTCATAATGTCCAGTTTTATGGAGTTCACAACGAAGGTTTTAGTTTGGCAATGGGTAAATTAGCTCTACTATCGCTTTTGCTGCTGTAGTTTAGTGGTTTTTAGACAAAACCCGTTTCACTATTATACGAGACCTCTCTATGAGCTTTACCTTCCGTCCAGAATTATATTTGTCAAATTTGGTTATACTTTGATTTTTGGAATGACATGATTTTGAAGACTCCACCTCTCGAAACATTAAATAATTCAATAGTTTTATTGACTAAAGCTCCAGTCATCCATACTTCAACAATTTTCTCCCTTTGGAAATCAGATACGAGCGCATTTTATATAAATATCAATAGCTGCAAGAAAAATAATGAGAGAATATATCATGAAGAGCTCTCATAATTCATATATACATATATAAAGACTAGAACAGTTTTGAATGTTATATTGCTAATCCTTTATCTTTTATCTTTAATTTGTTTCAGTTATTAAACTGCGGCCATGCTGGAGCACCATCTTGAAGGGTTTGGCCGGAGGAATCGGCTCCAGTACTTGTTTTTTTAAGCCTGATACTTATTCGATTGCACTCTTTTGCTAGACTGCTAAGTTATGGAGACGTAATCAAACCAACACCGATTCTCAAGTCATAGGGATACAAGCACAAACACGCACATATCATGTAGACAGACAGGCAGGCAGGCAGACAGACAGGCAGGCAGACAGACAGACAGACAGACAGACAGACAGACAGACAGACAGACAGACAGACAGACGGACGGACGGACGGACGGACGGATGGACGGACGACGGATGGACGGACAGATGGACGACGGACGGATGGACGACGGACGGACGGACGGATGGTTGGATGGATGGATGGATAGATAGATAGTAGTTCCGTGGCAGCGTAGGATATGTAATCTCATCAGATTTTAAATGTATGTATGTATGTATTCATGTATATATGTATGCATGTATGCCTGTATGTATGTGTGTGTGCGTGTGCGTGTGTATACGACAGGCTTCCACACAGTTTCTGTCTGTCTACTCACAAGGCACTGATTGACCAGGGCTAGAGTGAAAGATATTTGCCCAAGGTGCCGCACAATGAGACTGAGCCCTAAACCACGTGACTACAAAGCGAACTCCCTTAACCACACGACCATGGCTGCGCCTATAAACAAAATTTAAAATTTTGTTATTCAAATCTTAGATTATTAACAACTGCCTTCAAGAAATATAATCATTTTTGTCCATACAGAATCGCAATTGTCTCTTACGTTATCAATGCGTCTGTTCCTATCTTTGTATTTCTTCTTTTGTCTGCTTTCTTCTCTCGGGATAAATGTTTGCGATACGATTCTTGTTTAGAACTGTTGTAATCAACACATTGTTGGTAACAGAAGTGAAAGAGTTCTGTTTATGTATGTATGTATATATCGATGTATGTATGTTTCAGTTTCTGTTTTCCAGTTTCAGCTCTTATGTATGTATGTATGTATGTATGTACGTATGTATGTATGTATGTACGTATGTACGTATGTATGTTATGTATGCTATGTATGTATGTATGTATGTATGTATGTATGTATGTATGTACGTATGTACTATGTATGTATGTAGTATGTATATGTGAGTATATATATATGTGTGTGTGAATGTGATTGTGTATATATGTATGTATGTATGTATGTAGGTATAATGTATGTATGTATGTATGATGATGTATGTATGTATGTACGTATGTGTGTATGTATGTACGTATGTACGTATGTACGTATACGTATGTATGTATGTATGTATGTATGTATGTACGTATGTACGTATGTATGTATGTATGTATGTATGTATATGTGAGTATATATATATGTGTGTGTGAATGTGTGTATATGTATGTATGTATGTATGTATGTATAATGTATGTATGTATGTATGTATGTATGTATGTATGTATGTACGTATGTGTGTATGTATGTACGTATGTACGTATGTACGTACGTATGTATGTATGTATGTATGTATGTATGTACGTATGTACGTATGTATGTATGTATGTATGTATGTGTATATGTGTATGTATATATATATGTGTGTGTGAATGTGTGTATATATGTATGTATGTATGTATGTATGTATGTATTAATGTATGTATGTATGTATGTATCTATGTATGTATGTATGTGCGTATGTATGTATGTATGTACGTATGTACGTATGTACGTACGTACGTACGTACGTATGTATGTATGTATGTATGTATGTATGTACGTATGTACGTATTATGTATGTATGTATGTATGTGTATATGTGAATGTGCGTATATATGTATGTATGTATGTATGTATGTATTAATGTATGTATGTATTATGTATGTATGTATGTATGTATGTATGTATGTATGTATGTATGTATGTATGTATTGTGTATGTATGTGTATGTGTATGTGTTATTATTGTTATCTTTCCTATATCTCTGGAACCACTATCTTAATTTACTTACATTATATAAGTTTAACAAAACCAGCTGAAGACACTCCGAGAACAAATTGCAGCATCCATTTAATACCCGCTTGATTCCTTGAGTTAAGAAACAAAAGCCATTTTCGTGGATGAAGTCTCAACTGAAAGAAACACAAACATCACAGACTGAAATCAGAATAACAAGATTGAAATAATCTGCTGACCTGATGGACAGCAATGAATTGACCAGAGATGAATTGCTATGTATGATGCGTGTGTGAGAGTATGTATGCGTATATATGCGTGTGTGAGAGTATGTATGCGTATATATGCGTGTGTGTGTGTGTGTGTGTGAGTGTGAGTGTATGCGTGCGTGTCTGCGTGTATATATATCTATTATATATGTATGTATGTATGTATGTATGTATATCTCTATGTGTTTGCATATCAGTATGT
>NC_043004.1:88934693-88987193 GCF_006345805.1 Octopus sinensis
ATGTTAACCCCCATTTAACACAAGCACTGCTCTTAGTGTTATTTTCTCTAGACACAAAAAATCTTCCGCTTCAAGATATATTTTTAAGAAAATGTAATAGTACGATTAACCTGTTCTTTGAAATATAACTTTTCGTAGAATTGAAAGTAAAACTTTAACTATGAAGTTTCTTTTCTTTTTTCTTGTTTTTTCTCTTTTTTTTTACAACAAAACGTGATTTATTCCAGTTTTTACATTTTCTTGAAAACACCAATGTTATGAATATCGAATGAAATGACATTCGTTCTAGATTTCATCTTTCAATATAATTTTGCTTTTATTTTTCTCTCATTATTTTTACAAATTTTTTTTTTTTTTTCAGGAAATAACTGGCCGTGGTCGAAGTAACGGTGATCTTTGGGTAACTGACAATGCTGCTTATGCGAATTCCCACCGAAGACCTTTGCGGTGTTTCTACAAAATGTGGGACTGTGTCACCGGAACTCGAAACTACAGTGGCAGAAGTCACCCAAGAGGTAACCAACCAATGAACAGTGTGAGCCAGGTGGACAGAGTATTTAGAGTTGCCTTTCCCATAACATTTCTAATTTTCAATATGGTCTATTGGATAGTTTATTGGGTGTGAGTTGTAACAAACGCTTTATTTCACCTGATTATTTTTATATTATTTATTAATTGATTTATTTATTAATTAATTCATTCATTCTTTACTCTTCTCCTCCTCCTCTATTGGTTAGATGGTGTACTCTTAAATTTATAAAGATTACGAATGAAAATGTTCAGTGAAATCGAGAAATATGGCTTGTGGACAAAACTTAAAATATATCATTTTTTTGTTTAAATATTCCTTGTCGAAAAGTATCCACTCGATTTCATGAGGCGATATTTCCGCCCAGTAGATTTTGAATAAGTCTACAAGTTTTTGAGATTTAATATTAAAAAGAAAAAAAAAAGAAACATGCGTCTCAACTACACAGAAATAAAACCGAATAACAATGGTTATACACAAAATAAAACCAGTCTGCTGAAAATTCAGCAAATGAAAATGAAAATGAAATAATAGAGAGATTTTATTTCGAAGATTAATAATTAGAATAAACACAATCCGTTGCAAATATAGAATATAATATACGCTGCCTCATAAAGCACAAACTAATACAAACATACATACACGTAACAAGTAACATAATATTTTGGTATTATAAACAAATAATTTCAGTCTTAATCAAATTTCCATGAACAAGAAATTAAAATCTATTTTTAAACTGCGAAGTGAGAAATCAACAATAACTGATGTATTACATAATATCAGTTAAACTTTTTTTCTTTCTGTTCCTCTAGTGTATATATGCTAACGTATGCTTCGGTATGCTTTCAAATTTGATATGTCTAGTTTTACCCGGTTATGTCCTCTTTTTATGGACAGTACCTTTTTTTAAAAAAAAAACAACAGAATTTTAAAATATCCATGATCAATCTCATGTATTTGTTGAGCATTCATTTATAAAAAGAAAAATAATGGACGCCATTTTTACTTAACCTGCCTTGTCTGCTATTTTAAATGTTAAAAAAAACTGTCAGCTTAGTTCAGGTGTATTTAGTTCTCTATCAGGAAAAGGGAAAGACGCTTTGCTATTTACTCCCTTCCTCCTTCATAGTATCAGTAAGGAGTTATTTCCATCCCAGTTGTCCTTTAACTACGCCTGAACTGTTTTGTTAAGGCGGCTATTTTAGCAAATCCAAAATGGCAGACAAAAGAAGGTTGTGTTCAATAAAACATCAAAAGCGGAAATAAATGTTTCCATTTCGGTCCTTAAAGCATTGACCCGCAGCGAATGTTTGACTCGCATTATACTTTGTGTTCAAACTTAAAAGATCTTTCTCTCTCTCCCTCTTTCTCTTTCTCCTCTCTCTCTCTCTCTCTCTCTCTCTTCGCCTATGTATATAATATATATTATATATATATATATATATAAATATAATATATATACATATGTTAGATTAGGCACACACACACATATACATCGCTATTATATTTTTAGTATAATGGGTGATTTCACATGCATGGTGAGTAATCAAGCTAAACTTTTTCTAATCCAGTCTTCAGAAAGTGAAATTCCGTTACGATATATCCTTGGTTTATATTCTGATGGAGCTAACAAACCAAATACCGATCATATAGTGGTTATATCCTATCACCTCTATTCTATCATTTACAAACTATCCTTGTATTGAAACACAAATGAAATAACTATAATTGCTATTATTTTTATTTTCATTATTATTATTATTATTATTATTATTATTATTATTATTATTTTTATTTTTATTATTATTATTAAGGTGGCGAGCTGACAGAATCGTTAGCATTCCGGGCAAAATGCTGAGCAGCATATCGTCTGTCTTCATGCTCTGAGTTCAAATTCCACTGTGGTCGACTTTTCCTTTCATCCTTTCGGGGTCGATAAATTAAGTACCAGTGAAACACTGGGGTCGATCTAATCGATTATCTCCTCTCCAAAATAAGGGGCGAGCTGGCAGAATCGTTAGGACGCTAGACGAAATGCTTAGCGGTATATCGCCCGTCGCTACGTTCTGAGTTCAAATTCCGCCGAGATCGACTTTGCCTTTCAGCCTTTCGAGGTCGATAAATTAAGTTCCAGTAAAATAGTGGGGTTGATGTGATCGACTACTCCCCTCCCCGCAAAATTTCGGGCCTTGTGCCTTTAGTAGAAAGGATTATTATTATTATTATTATTATTATTATTATTATTATTATTATTATTATTATTATTATTATTGAGTGAGAGAGCAGTGCATGCCATCAAAGTGACACTGGGGTAAAATATACGAAGCCCAATATAACCATCATGACTACCCGTCTGATAAGGGTACACCAGGCACAGGCATCACAACCATATGTGCGCGACATGGTGATCTCATATCAAGATAAACAGCACATGACCTTGCACGTGGGGCCCAGTTAGAATTTTCTTCAGGTTGAGTAGCCCATCCCGCTCAAATGGTCCCTGAATAAGGGTTGTTTAAGGATGTTGAAAAAACCACCCATGTTTCCAGAGGTGAATTATCCAAACCCCAAAGAATCCCTCTCAACACATGGCTATGATGCTCCTCCACTACTTCTGCTCATGATCAGAGATGCACATATCGTCAGCCACTAAGGGACATGCTCAACTGGTTAAGGTCAAACAACTGACAAGCAAATCTGTGGTATTGAGCAGAATATTTGCAGTAGCCCATTATTATTATTATTATTATTATTTATTATTATTATTATTATTATTATTATTAAGACGTTCAAATGCCGCCGAGGTCGATTTTGTCTTTCATCCTTTCGGGATCGATGATATAAGTACCAGTTAAGTACTGAGGGGGAGGGTCGATGTAATGACTAGTCCCCCCCTCTCAAAACGTCAGCCCTTGTGTCAATAGCAAAAAGAGTTATTATTGTTATTATTATTATTATTATTATTATTATTATTATTATTATTATTATTATTATTGTGTTCAACATTTGGTAGTTTCAGGCAAATTTCTTCTGCATCACCTGTTACACCTCCATATTGCAGCATTTTGTGTTCTTTTTTGTTGTTGGGTGCGTGCAAATTCTTCCTGGTGTTGTACTGCGTCAGTTTCTTTTATTATTATTATTATCATTATTATTATTTATTATTATTATTATTATTATTATTATTATTATTATCATCATCATCATTATTATTATTATTATTATTATTATTACTATTATTATTATTTATAAGGTGTGGTGCAGTCTTTTTTGTTGTATTAGTGTTTGTATTGTGTGTTGTGTGTATAATGCGTTGGTTACTTGGTCTGCCAGTGGTACTTTATTTCATTGAATATTTGCTGTATAGGATCTGTCTTGTGTTTGTGGATTTTGTTTAGGTTGTATTTTTGAATTGATAGTGTCATGCGTAGGATGTGGGTTGTTCCTAGCAGAGCTATTTTTTGGATTTGTGTAGTGTCGAGGATCCAGATATTATTATTATTATTTATCATCATCATCATCATCATTATTAGGACATGGGGTTGGGAGTATCGATAGAATGCTGGAAAAAAACTAGCGATATTTATCCCAGCTTTTTATATTTTGAATTGAAATCCTGCCAATTTCAACTTAGCCTTTTATCCCTCCGGGGTCGATAAAATATAGTACTAGTCAAGTACCGGGGTTGATGCAAAGAGCTAAACCTGCTCACTTCAAAATTGCTCGCCTTGTGCTTAAATCGGAAATAATAAAAGGCAGAATCGTTAGAGCATGTGACAAAATACTTAGCAGTATTTCTTCCGGTTGTTTTCATCCTGAGTTCAAATCACGCTGAATGAAATTGGTTGTGTACTTCTCAAGTTTTAGGCATTCACACAGACAGGCAGACAGACATTCTCAGTTTTATATATATAGATATACATCCATATATATACATCTGTATCTATACATCTATATGTATATATATATATATATATATATATATATATATATATATAATATAATATATATATATATATATTATATATATATATAGATATATATATATATATTATATATATATATACATGTAAATTTAAATTTAAAATAATAAGGGTGAGAAATTGAATATTAATTTGATTAATATGAATTGAAAACCAGTGGTGTTGCAAATAAGACCGTAGCGGATCTTCTTCTAGCAAAATGGATGTCCACTGTTATGGTTCATCCCTCTTATATAATAATTTGACTTTAATAGTTTCAGAATTAAAGTGAAAGTATCCGACATTACAATAGAGAGATGTTTTTGTTTCACTTTTAACACGTAATACTGAAATAGTGGAGAAGATATGATATTGCTGTGGGCTCGCCCTAGGCAAGATGTTAAACATTTTTTTGCCCATGACACTACATGGACCCTAAGTAAGACATGTGTAAAATTTGAATGAAATCGGTTGTGTAGTTCTCAAGTTTTAGGGATTCACACAGACAGACAGACACACACATTCCCATTTATATATATATAGATTACTATCGTTGTTATTATTATTATTATCATTATTATTATTATTATTATTATTATTATTATTATTATTATTATTATTATTATTATTATCATCATTACTAGAAAGTTTTACAAATCTTTACAGTTCCAGTGATAGATTGGATCTGTAGTCCTCGAATTAGCATTCTCCTTTCTGGTTTTGAGAAGCCTAATCATGTATATGTGTACGTACGACTTTGCCTTTCATCCTTTCGGGGTCGACTAAATAAGTACCAGTTATGCACTGGGGTCGATATAATTGACTTAATCCCTTTGTCTGTCCTTGTTTGTCCTCTCTGAGTTTAGCCCCTTGCGGGTAGTAAAGAAATAGGTATTTCGCCTGTCTTTGCGTTCTGAGTTCAAATTCCGCCGAGGTCGACTTTACCTTTCATCCTTTCGGGGTCGATAAATCAAGTACCAGTTGCGTAATGCAGTCGATCTAATCAACTGGCTCCCTCCCCAAACATTTCGGGCCTTGTGCCCAGAGTAGAAAAGAATATTGTGCATTTTGGTTTCTTAAAAAAACTTTAGTTATAAGATCCAAAATTTAGTGCTCTGTAAAAGAGAAAATTTTGTATTATATATTTTAGACACTATAGTTAATACAGAAGTACAGGATAAGGTGGCCTTACGTATTCTTGCAGATGTAGGCGAGACATGTGCATGCGCAATATCATAGTACCATTTTTTTCATTGAAATTCCTCTCAACGTAAATTTAAAATGTCCAACGAGTTTCAAAGATAAAATGAACGATCGAATATTATAAAGAGTGAAGTCTATAACCTTTTTAATCAATATTAAGGTAGGTTTGACACACTACGCTAGTGAAAAATAAAAATGAGAGGTAACAAATAAAAGAGCAGCTGTCTTGTGATTAAGGTGTTGCAATCACAACTGCTGAATCGCGATCTCGGTTCTTGGACTGAGTGGTATGTTGCTGCGGTCCACTCATCTGTAAATAAGTAACGCTATAAGGGACTGGCGTCCAGTTTAGCGGAATGTGATTTCGGTCACTTATATGCCATAGAAACCGGTTAAACGGATCTTGTGAGTCTTGAGACACGAAATAGTAATAACCAAGGGTTGGCGACTACGACCACGACGACGACGAGGATGACAACGACGATGATGATGATGATGTATCTTTTAACAAAACCTTTGTCTTTATGAAACCTAAACCAGGAGAATTTTAGAGCTTCTTCACAGTTATTTGTATGTGTGTGTGTGTGAGTATGCATGTATGTGTGTGTGTGAGTATGCATGTATGTGTGTGTGTGAGTATGCATGTATGTGTGTGTGTGTGCGTGCTGGGGGGTGGCGGTGGATTATATTATATCTTATAAACAATAACATCGTCGGTTCCTCGTTTCCAATAGGCCAATCCTCTCGATTTCTGACAGCGAAAGAGACAAGGGATCGCAAGTACAATTCGGTGTGGAACAAAATACCTCACAGGATATTTTTATTTGAAAACACTGATTTTCCCAGTTTTCTCATCATCAAAAATTATATAAATATGTGTGTGTGTGTGTAAGCACCTGTATACGCCAGCTCGTAGCAGAGGTAAGAGGGTATATGTATCAAATGAAATCAAAAACAGAACACAAAGGATGTCGCGGTAATCGTGTTTCAAGCTTTATATCATTATGAGTAATACCAAATGTACCTTTCGGATTTTTCATAATGTGATGTAAATCTTTGGTATAACAATTGCATGCGGCTGAAGAGAGCTTTAAACCATCCTTTATGTCGATTATACACTGATGTAAGAATAGGTCGTTTATAAAGCTTGAAACACGTGTACCGCGACATCCTTTGTGTTCTGTTTTTGATTTCATTTGATACATATATATATATGTTGTGCGTGTGTGTAGAGAGAGTTCACGAAGAAAACAAAAGACGAAGACAGGTGGTGTAACACATATATACATACGTACATATATACGTATATACAGAGAGAGAGTGGGAGGATCAATAATTATAACGATATAGAATATGGAGACTTGTTCATTCTCAAAATATATTTCCAATGGACAAACCCTGAACGAAGCTGCATAGAAAATTATGCCCGGTTGCATGTGCAACCGCCTGTACTCCGTGTAATGGAAACACGTGTAGGTCGTGACAACCATAAAAATATGCTGCATGAAATTGTAAAATAAAAGGAAATAACTTTTGAAGATGAACAAGTCTCCATATTCTATATCGTTATAATTATTGCTAATGTACACTCCAGATAATATCACCATCCAGAGAAGCGAACACGGAATAACCCATCGGATGAATTTACAGCGTGAGTGACAACTAATACTAGTCATAGACGTTAAATACTAATCGATGCGATTAGCCGTAACCTGGAACATAGCTGAGAGCCACCTCTCGGTATCCGCCCTGATAATATATCCTTCCAAACTCACATTAATACATACATACATACATACATACATACATACAATACAATACATACACACATACATACACACATACATACATACATACATGCATGCATACATACATGCATACATACATCATACATACATGCATACATTCATACATATATATATATATACATGTAAATTTAAATTTAAAATAATAAGGATGAGAAATTGAATATTAATTTGATTAATATGAATTGAAAACCAGTGGTGTAGCAAATAAGACCATAGCGGATCTTCTTCTAGCAAAATGGATGTCCACTGCTATGGTTCATCCCCCTTATATAATAGTTTGACTTTAATAGTTTCAGAATTAAAGTGAAAGTATCCGACATTACAATAGAGAGATGTTTTTGTTTCACTTTTAACACGTAATACTGAAATAGTGGAGAAGATATGATATTGCTATGGGCTCGCCCTAGGCAAGATGTTAAACATTTTTTTGCCCATGACACTACATGGACCTTAAGTAAGACATGTGTAAAATTTGAATGAAATTGGTTGTGTAGTTCTCAAGTTTTAGGGATTCACACAGACAGACAGACACACACACACACACACATTCCCATTTATATATATATATAGATTACTATCGTTGTTATTATTATTATTATCATTATTATTATTATTATTATTATTATTATTATCATTACTGGAAAGTTTTACAGATCTTTACAGTTCCAGTGATAGATTGAATCTGTAGTCCTACATGCATACATACATACATACATACATACAATACATACATACATACGTACATACATACATACAATACATACATACATACATACATACATACATACATACATACATACATGCACACATACATACATACATACATACATACATACATACATACATACATACATACATACATACATACATACATACATACATACATACATACATACATGCACACATACGCAAGCAAAATAGTCTACACACACTATATGTACAAATGCATACATATATAAACAAATATTATAAAGAATATTACAAGAAATAGAAAGCAGACATTTTGACTTTTGTTTCATCCGTTGTTAAACAAAATAATGCGTTTGAGAATCAGAACCTCATCACAGACTCGGTTTGCCCCGAGCATTATGTGACCATTTGATCTTACTAATAATAGCAGCCGTATCTTTCACACGTCACATCCAACCACAGTAAAACAGGAAGGACAGATTGGATGATTCAATCCTAAATTTACATTCCTTAGCAAAAAAGCGAGGGTGCCTGGCCTTTGTGGTTGGACCTCGGTGGAATTTGAACTCAGAATGTAAAGGACCGGAACAAATACTGCAAAGATCGAGTGAGTGGTGCGTTGTGTTCTTGAGCTCTAGTTCGCTCGGTAGTCAACAGGTAAACTTGTGACGGATTGGTGAACAAGAGTGAGATGGTGGCTCAGAAAAATCTCTCGGACAGAGGTCTCGCGAGCCACGTATTTTTTATTCGGCAATCGAAAGGACGAATAGTACAACCCGTGTTGTGAATCTCGACTGGTTAGGATTGGTTGTTCAACCATATCGACAGTTCATCAGTCATCGTCACACAAAAGAATGTGTTACGCTTACAACTTGATTGGCTTCAATATTAGACTTGCTAGAACCAGACTGACCTAGGAACAGACAACAGCAACAGCGGAGGCGCAATGGCCCAGTAGTTAGGGCAGCGGACTCGCGGTCGTAAGAACACGGTTTCGATTCCCAGACCGGGCATTGTGAATGTTTATTGAGCAAAAACACCTGAGCTCCACGAGGCTCTGGCGGGGGTTGGTGGCGACCCCTATTGTACTCTTTCGCCCCAACTTTCTCTCACTCTTTCTTCCTGTTTCTTGAGTAACGCTGCAATGGACTGGCGTCCCGTCAAGCTGGGGGAACACATACCCCATAGAAACCAGGAAACTGGACTCCGCTGTACTCTTTCACCACAACTTTCTCTCACTCTTTCTTCCTACTTCTGCCACAAAGTAGAGGAACCATGGTGTAACTCACTATGGTGTGGTAAACTTTCAGACCCTAGTCTAGATTGCAAATCCTCTTACCCCCAGGATGGTTCAGCTCTCCACCCGTTAAAAGCCACCAAAGGAAGAGAACGGATATGAAAAGAAAAAGGCTAAATATGTAATTGTTAATTCCATCGAAAGAGCATTGCTTCAGCCATGACAAAGGCTCTTATGAAGTTTTTAATTCATAAGATATTTAATGTATAATCCTTAGCACGACAAAATATATTTTGTTTCGCCTACGGCTCTTTCGGAATTGGGGTTTTGATAGGTATGTATGTATGTGTGTGTATGCGTGTATGTGTACGTGCGTGTGCGTGTATGTGTGCGTACATACATACATACATACATACATACATATACATACATACATACATACTTACATACATGCATATTGTTGACGTCATAATAATTTATAAACTTTCGGGAGAATGCAAAATAATTCTTTCATCGAACAGTGAACCTCGAAGCACATAGAGTTGTAAATAATATATAAATATAGGGTTGAAAATTCTTTTTGGATAAAAAAAACGCTAAAAGCTGCCCATGAGTCTCAAACCCACACGCATCCTTCCACTTTCTATTCAAAAGGGTTTTTATATACTTTATGCGCTTCGAGATCTACTGTTCCTCAAAATAATTACATATATATTAGAGAAATCTGTAGATATTATATGTATCATATATATAATATGTGTGTGTGTGGTGGTATAATGTATATATATATATATATATATATATATAATATATATATGTGTGTGGTGTGTGTGTGTGTGTGTGTGTGTGTGTGGTGTGTGTGTGTGTGTGTGTGTGTGTATTAATAAATAAAACATATGCCTATATATATTACATATATGTACGTACCACCTACTCTACATGTTATATACACGCATATATGAGTACAGGATACCTAAAAAACGTCGAACACAATGAGAAACGAAAACATAGACACAAACCCAAGGAACTGGACACTTTTTTTAAACAACAAAAAAATAGAGTACAGGACAAATAACACAAAGAAAAAACCCCTTCTTCAGTCGCCATGGTTTCATCTACTCTACGTTTCGAAGGTGAAGGCGAGACATATCTTCGATAAGAAACTTTCCTTCCTGCGAAAAGCAAATCAAATAAAATTTGAGATCTTTTTGCAGAGGGGTAAAAATGGTAATAAAACCAGGACAGTAACGACAGTACAAAATATAAGCAGTAAAAGACAGGACAAGGAAAGGGTGCGTATACATATATATAATGTATATATATATATATGTATATATATATATATATATATACATGTATATATATAATATGTATATATGTATTATGTATGTTTGTATGTATGTATGTATGTATGTATGTATATGCGTGTGTGTTGATTCATTCTATTATTTGATGGAGTTTCTTGCCGTGAGCCATCATTCAGGCGACAAAATATTGAGTCATTTTGTCGCCTGAAGAACTACGATATAACATGAAACTCTGAGTAGTTACAGTGAATCATCAACTTCAGAGCATGTGTGTTGTAGATGCAGACACACACACACACACTCACACACGCACACGCACGCAGGCACGCACGCAAATACTCATAGGCAAATACACGCACAAATACAATGGAAGCTGCTTATTGTAACTACCCATGCTGTTATCAAAATTATACGCTTAATCTTACCAGACGTTGTTATCGAAAAAGCTTCATCCCATATTAATCAGGATAAACAATTATTACTGCTGTGCATGTTTTAGCACAAAAGCTGGCCAAACACGAAGAACAATAAAGAGTACTAAATACAAAATGTAGAATTATTATATTATATTCATTCCAATAAATATAATATAATAATTCTACGCAAAAAGGAAAAAAACCTGCACTAATTACTAATCAGAATTTCTTTCTTGTGATCTTCAGACGAAATCCGAAGATTGGAAATGAAAAATAATTAATGAAGTTTTCAGTTTCCAATAATTATTGCTATGGTGTGTGTGTGTATGTGTTTATATGTGTGTGAGTGGATATGCTTTTGTATAATATATATAATCTGTGTGTGTGAGTGTGTGTGTGTGTGTGTGGTTTTTGTCTATGACGGGGAAATTCAGTACCTTGCTACAATGTAAGTAAATCAATTGTAATTATATCTACCCTGGCGAGATGAAGTACATATTAACTTTGACAGTATTTGACAGTATTAACTGTGACAGCATTTGCCCTCAGAAATATAAGCGGCATATAAAAGGATGCGTAGAGAATGAAACAGTTATTAATATATATGAATATGATTAATTAACATTGTATCATAATCTTTAAGACCTTCAGGAACCAGAAAGATATCAGTGTGATAAAAAGAGAACAATAAATACGATGATTTTATATTTAAAAAAAAAAATGGCTCCCTGCTTTCATCTTATACTGATTTCTTAAACCTTCAACACAAACCACTAAATCAGGGGTCGGCAAAGTGGTCGATGTTGATTTCTGGTGGTGGTGGTGGGGTCTATGAGGCTATGCAAGGGGTTAATAAACACCTGAAACGATTCTGAGCATTAAAGGTGCTGAATTGATAGCGAAATGCGTCACAGCAATTTCGTTAAGTATTTTCATTAAATTTCTCCCTTTTTTTTTATTAAAAAGTGGTAACTACACAGAAGAAAAAAAAGCCTAAAGGAATTATTGTTTTAAATAAGAATTTTTTTTATTAATTATACTTTTTAATTTTATTTCTGCAATTTACATGATGGGGGTCAATAACCAAGCAATGAATCATGAAAGAGTCAATCCATATAAAGTGTTTGCCGACCTCTACGATAAACTTTTAAAGCTTACTTTATGTGAACTTGTTTGTAAATAGATCTTTCGTCATCCCTTAATTCATTGTTATTTTTCTTGGTAGCTATACTATTAAACTCTGCAAATTCCTTCCTTATACCCTCTCTGCCTTTAAAACTTCTTTGTCTTTTATACTCTCTTCTCCCACCCCTTAAACTTTATGCTTATTTCTGTTCATCATAATTTTCATTATTCATTAGTTGAATCTGCCAAACAAACAAAACGCATATTTTTTCACACATTTTTCCTCCAAACTATTCGTAAATCATATCAGTTTAGCCTTCCGTTTACTCCATTTGTAAAAAAAAAATGTTAAACAAATTTAGAGGTCAATGAAACTAGAGAGATTTTTAAGGCAATGGATAATTATTTTCTTATATAGGCCTGAAATTTGAACTGGTACTTTATTTTATTGATCTCCGGAAGGATGAAAGGAAAAGTTGTCCTCAGCAGGATTTATTACAGAACGTAAATAAAAGGAACGTTTTTGCTTAGCTGCATTGGCGCCACCTGTTTGGTGATGCTGATTCGATGCAGAAGAAACAAGAAACATCAGAATTGTATTAAAAGGACAATGCTTACGTGACATTCATGCCTTTCCAGAAGACATTAGAAGCATAATATCGGGAGGAGGAGAAACAATCGATACCCTGGTATAAACAATAGAGATGTCTTACCGGTGCTTATTTAATTGGCCCTGGGTAGATAGGAGACAAGGAAGACCTGTGTGCAACTTTAATTCAGAACTTGTTTCAGTCATTAGACTGTGGCCATGCTGGAGTACCGCCTTGAAGAATTTTTAGTCAAATGGATCGCACCCAGGACTTTATTTTAAGCCTGGTAGTTATCTTATCAGTTTCTTTTGTCGAACCGCTAAATTACGGGCTCATATAGTGGGCGACGAACACAGATACACACACACACATATATAAGCCTGTCGTGTGTATATATATATATATATATATATATATATATACACGACGGGCTTCATTCCATTTCCGTCTACCAAATCCACTCAAAATGATTTAGTTAACTCGAGGCTATGGTAGAAGACGCTTGCCTAAGTTGCCACGCGGTGGGACTGAACCCGAAACCATGTGGGTGAGAAGCAAATTTCTTATGATTTTTAGATTTCGCGTATTTTTTCAGGGGAAGCTGAGAGCCTAAGCAAACTGAAGTAATATTACTGAATACTTATTATTCGATTGCTTAATAAACAAAATAATAATTAAACCTAATAAGCTGTTTAACAGACCCTTTTCTTCTTTTTTCTTTTCTTTTTTTTTTTTTTTTTGAAGCACGGCATTCTCATTATATATAGGGCCTTCAGCTTTTCTATAATTAGCAGGGGGAAAATGCTTTGCGGGATTCGTTCCGGACTCTTAATGATCTGTACTCAAATCCTGCAAAAGTCAACTTTGCCTTTCATCCTTTCAGGGTCTTTAAGATAAAGATACCAGTAAAGTACTAGGGTTAATAGTATCAACTAACACCCCGGCCCCAAAATTGCTGGCCTTGTGCCAAACTTTGAAACTATTATTATTATTATTATTATTGTTGTTGTTGTTGTTGGTGGTGGTGGTGGTATTATTATTATTATTATTGTTTTCAAATGTTGGCACAAGGCCAATAATTCTGGAGGAGGAGTGTAATATATCGTATTATTATATAATTATATATCATTATTAATGCTTTATTATTATTGTTGATATTGTTGTTGTTGTTTTTATTTAGGCGGTGAGGCTGGCAGAATCGTTAGCACGCCGGGCAAAATGCTTGGCGGCATTTCCTCCGTCTTTACGTCCTGAGTTCAAATTCCACCCAGGTGGATTTTGCCTTTCATACTTTCAGGATCGTTAAAATAAATGCCAGGTGATTACTGGGGTCGGTGTATTCGACTTACCCCTCCCTCAGAATTGCTGGCATTGTGACAAAATTTTGAAACCATTATTATTATTAATTATTATTATTATTAATATTATTATTATTATTATTATTATTATTATTATTATTATTATTATTATTATTATTATTATTATTATATTTGCGTGATTGCTGCTTTGTTTTTATACGGTTTGTTCCAACTCTCACCCACAAGACCTCAAATAACAGTTAAGTTGGACGTTTTACCGTGGTTGTTATTTATGATTAGGAATGATATGTTGTAGAGAAAGGCGACCAAATACTAGGAATTAAGGTTCCGTTAAAAAATTTGTTGTAATATTTGCACTTTTGAAAAAAAGTTTTAAGAGAATCATGAGAACAACATTTTGCAGTTCTGTTACTTTTTGGTTTCCTGGTATTTGAACATAGTGTTTAGGGGTGTCATTTGGTATTATGCCCCAAAGTCCCGATGATCACAAGTACAGTTATTATTCTTAGATGGCACCTTTTGGAGGCCTCTAATTCAAAGTCTATATATATAGTTTTCAATTTTTTTCTTTTTAACTAAGATGTTGCAATCTGCTGGAATTAACATATCTATAAACAACTATGTTTTGTCAATGCGATTATTTTCCCTACAATATTTGATCTATTATTATTATTATTCCGGCAGAATCGTTAGCGTGCAGGACGAAATATTTAGCGATATTTCGCCCGTCGCTGCGTTCTGAGTTCAAATTCCACAGAGGTCGACTTTGCTTTTCGTCCTTTCGAGATCGATAAATTAAGTACCAGTTGAATACTGGGGTCGATGTAATCGACTAGTCCCCTACCCCAAAATTTCAGGCCTCATGCCTTTAGTAGAAAGGATTATTATTATTATTATTATTATTATTAAATACGTCCCGAGTTCAAATTCCGTCGAGGTCGACTTTGCCTTTCATCCTTTCGGGGTCGATAAATTAAGTACCAGTCAAACACTGGGGTCGATGTAATTGACTATCCCCTCCCCTCCCATATTTCAGCCCTTGTGCCTATAGAAGAAAGGATTATTATTATTTTTTTATTGTTAAGGCGGCGAGCTGACAAAATTGTTAGGACACCGAGCGAAATGCTGAGTTCAAATTCCGCCGAGGTCGACTTTGCCTTTCATCCTTTCGGGGTCGATAAATTAAGTACCAGTCAAACACTGGGGACAATGTAATCGACTATCCCCTCCCCTCCCATATTTCAGGCCTTGTGCCTATTGAAGAAAGGATTATTATATTTTTTTATTATTGTTAAGGCGGCGAGCTGACAAAATTGTTAGGACGCCGAGCGAAATGCTGAGTTCAAATTCCGCCGAGATCGACTTAGCCTTTCATCCTTTCAGGGTCAATAAATTAAGTACAAGTTGAGTACTGGGGTCGATCTAATCGACCATCTCATCCCTAAAATTTCAGGCCTTGTACTAATAGTACAAAGAATGATTATTATCATTATTATTATTATTATTATTATTATTTCTATTATTATTATTATTATTATTATTATCATTATTATTATTGAGATAGTAGATTGGCAGAATTGTAAGAGCGTCAGAGAGGCTGCTTTGCAGTATTTATTCCAGCTCTTTCCCTTCTACGTTCAAATCCCGCCAAGGTTAACTTTGGCTTTCATCTCTCCAGGGTCGATAAAATGAAATATCAGTCAAGAACTAGAGTCAATGGTACAGGGTGCGGTAGAAATACCTCCCACATTTGAAATGCTGACAAAAGTTTAAAAAAAAAAACAACATTTATGAAAAATTAATTTTACTGTTACTCTCTTTTACTCTTTTACTTGTTTCAGTCATGTGACTGTGGCCATGCTGGAGCACCGCCTTTAGTCGATCAAATCGACCCCAGGACTTATTCTTCGTAAGCCTAGTACTTATTGTATCGGTCTCTTTTTGCCGAACCGCTAAGTTACGGGGACGTATACACACCAGCATCGGTTGTCAAGTGATGTTGGGGGGACAAACACAGACACACAAACACGCACATACACATATATATATATATACATATATATACGACGAGCTTCTTTCAGTTTCCATCTACCAAATCCACTCACAAGGCTTTGGTCGGCCCGAGGCTATAGTAGAAGACACTTACCCAAGGTGCCACGCAGTGGGCCTGAACCCGGAACCATGTGGTTCGTAAGCAAGCTACTTACCACACAGCCACTCCTACGCCTATTGTTGTTTAAATTAATTTTACTGTTGTTCGTTAGCTTAAATGAAAACATTCTTGGCACTTGCATAACTTCATTAGCAACACATAGGTGAAAGCTTAAAATGTGGGAGGTATTTCTGCTGCACCCTGTATTAATTAGACGACCCCCCCCCCGCCCCATCATCTCAAAAATGTTGGCTTCATCCTTAAAGTAGAAGCAATCCTTATTGTTAACTTTCCTTATTTTTCTTACAACTAAAATCAGAGAATGCTGTAGGGCAAGGTGCTATTGATAAGCCCAAGCTGCAGCTCGGTTTTGATTCTCATCAAAACCACTTTACATCATTTATGGTATACTAATTCCTTAGGAAGAACAAGCATAAACATTACAGCATCCCGCTCAACTCTTATATATATATATAAAAAAAAAAAGATCTAAGGCCTCTGTATCTATGTAAAAAAAAATTATTATTACATCAATGAGAGGATAGAAGTTCAGCCGTTGTTCAGCACTAAGATTAATAGAACATCTCTCTACATCCACTGTTCAAATACCTCCAGGGTTGACTTTGCGTTTCAGCTTTCCAGGGTCGATGAAATAAATTTCTCATTTTCTGGGGTCACTTCAATTTAATGTAATCTCTTCTACAAATTTGGGGGCCTTGTGTCTTTTCATTAAAAAAAAATTATAAGAGAAGAAAAAATCACTGTTGTTAGTTAGAAATTCAACTTTATGCAGCTGACATACGTTTTTTTCAGAAAACCAAACAAACAGAAATGTCAATAAATATACTTTAAAAAAATAATAAACAGAAAATTCTCTCTTGTACTCTACACTTTGCATATCAAATTTTGGTTGGAATTACTATTTCCAGATAAGCTGTCAAATATAATTATTTGTTTCTATTGTTGAAAAATTCCCAAAAGACCTCAGAAGACAAAAGAAATGTGAATAAAAAAAATCTGAATCTAAAGCTGTCTTTTTGTATTTTTGTCTTTTTCTTCAAAAAAATTTCTCATCTCTTTTACTTAATATAATAAATACTATGATTGTTTATACTGTTGAAATTACAAGTATTTGTCTCTGAATGTGTGCGTGCATGTTTGTATGTGTGAGTATGCATGTGTGTTTATGGTTTTTTTTTCTTTTTTATTTTCATTACTGTTTCATGAAGGCACGTGGCCTAGTCGTTAGGATGTTGCGCTCCCAATCGTAAGATTGTAAGTTCGATTCCCAGACCTAACACTGCATTGTGTTCTTAAGAAAAAAACATTTCATTTCATGTTGCTCCAGTTTACTCAGGTACAGACAAGTCCCAGGAACGGTTGGGGAGTTAAACCTTGCAACGGATAGGCATCACATTCAGGAGTGGAGAGTACTGTGATCTCAGTTACTTATTCGCCAGGTAAACTGGGTTAAGCTCCAGCCCCATGGGTTCTGGGGATCATGACACACCTAAGTCTATCGTTTCATGTACTTATTTTATCGTCCTCTGCAAGGATGAAAAGCTAAGTCGACCTCAGCGGAATTTGAACTTGTAGCGTAAAGAGGGACAAAATGCTGCTAAGCACTTTGCTCGTTGCAGTAATGATTCTGCCAGCTTGCCACCTTAAGAAGAAGAGAAATATTAAAGAACCTTTGATGTCAAATAAATCTGCATTGAATCAGCAACACCAAATAGGTGGCACCAATGCAGCTATACAAAAATGTTTCTATTTTTTTCGACACATATTCAAATCCAGCTGAGGAAAACTTTCCCTTTCATCAGGTTTTAAATAAAGTATCAGTTAAACACTAGTTTTATTTAATCGACTGTCCCCCTCCCCTCAAAATTACAGGTTTTGTATCTAAATCAAAAAACAGTTATTTCAATGATTGATGGAGACGTTTGTAGGTAAACAATAATATTATGCACAGACATTTTTTTTTTCTTTCAATATTTTTTGGGCGGAATAGAGAGAGAGACATCAGAATCTTATATTTTTCTTTTCTTTCATCAGAAATTGATCCCAAGAATACAAACTAAACAAAAAATAACAATTTTTTAAAAATGAATTTTAATGCTCCATTTCACTTAATTTATATTTTGAATGCCACTTCATAAATACAGACCATCCGACAATGCTGACCACCCCCTATCACCGCCACCACTACCACCAGTGCCACCTCTACTTCGGACTCCTTAGGCTTCATGTCTATACCAATAAGTCTTGTTTGGAATAAATTACCACAATCTTTATAAAGTGGAACCTTCTTATGAAACTATGTTGTAACCATTTCATTAATAGTAATGAATGACAGCTCTGGAAAATGCAGGAAGTTCCCCACAACTCACCAATCTGTCTCTTCACAGTGATGTAGCTAAAATATGTGCCACTCCTCTGCCTTCACCCACTGCTTCCTGTATAGTCTATACAGCAGACCCAGAAGTGATGCCACACCTCCATAAACCATTGCATGGTGCAGACCACCCACATCACAACCTCCTAGCTGTGCCACTGTCTACTCAAATCAATGAGGAAACTTATATGTGGTTTCTTGATCTGCTAGAAATAGTACTCCAGTGTCAGCTTTGGTTCGGTTTCTATGGCTAGATGCCCTTCCCAGTGCCAACCACTTTACAGTGTGTACTGAGGGTTTTTTCATGCCACCAGCACTACTGAGTTTGCCTATGTCCAACAAAATATATTTTGTTGAACTCATCATTATATATTTTACTGTTTTACTCTTTTACTTGTTTCAGTCATTTGACTGTGGCCATGCTGGAGCACCGCCTTTTAGTCAAGCAAATCGACTCCAGGACTTATTCTTTGTAAGCCTAGTACTTATTCTATCGGTCTCTTTTGCCGAACCATTAAGTTACAGGGATGTAAACACACCAACATCGATTGTCAAGTGATGTTGGGGGTGACAAACAGAGACACACAAATATATACACACACACACATACATACATACATACATACATATATATATATATATATATATATACATATATATGACAGGCTTCTTTCAGTTTCCGTCTACCAAATCCACTCACAAGGCTTTAGTCAGCTCGAGGTTATAGTAGAAGACACTTGCCCAAGGTGCCACACAGTGAGACTGAACTATGTGGTTCGTAAGCAAGCTACTTACCACACTGATCTAATACTTGTTAATTCAAAGCCTTTCCAAACATACATCATTGCATACATTTCCTTTCATCTCTCCAAAGTAAAGATATAGAACTTTCAACTTATCTTAATAGCTCAGCTGTTCATAGATATGATCTTCATTATGAAATATTATTGGATTTCTCTTAGTTTGTTGGTGACATAAACTATAAGATACCTCACATGTAAACAATAGTCCAAACATCTGAGAGCAAGAATCTTCCTCACTCGGAACATCTTCATCATGTTATATTCATCCAAATGTTTTCTGGCTCCATCCTGTCAGTTGTGTGAAATTTGATTCTATTTTAATAATATGAGCATTAAAAACATGTAATTCTAGAATGCCGATGTAATTCTTCAATGCCAATTCTTAACAATTTTTGATGCTTCAAATATTATATTCTGAGAAGTCAACAACATTAAAAACCTGGATAAATTCTAAGGATTTTTTATGTTTGAACAAAATTATTGCATGCAAGCATTTATAACAATATTTGCCATTTGCTATATTTTCAGTTATTTCTCTCTCCCTCCCTTTTTTTTTTGCTGTATATTGATCATTCAGACAGTCTTATTATAAGATTAACCATTAGGATATCCTGGTCTCTCACAGACTTTGTTCTAGTATTTATGGTCTTCTTTGATTCTGAGTATCCATGCTGCAATGTGCTTGGATGTTGATAGCAAAGTGCTTGAACTTTCTTCAATGTTAAATTGTCCATTGCTTCATCCTCTTGTCTTTATGCAGCATCAAGGTCCTACTGCAGGAATTTAACATCATTTGGCCTCTTAATTAACCTCCAAATTTCAGCATTATTAGCATCACTAGGAAGAATGACTTTTCTGGCATTCACAAATCTATCAATGATGGAGATATTGCAAATATTAATGGTTTTGAGACAATTAACTGAGGTACAATACTGGATTGTATTGTACCTCAGATGCAATCCAAACTGTTTGAATCATGTCTCTAAGAATGATGGCAGTCTTTCATAGTCCCAGAAAGATGGTTCTGCAAATTCTTGCTGAAGAATCTACGCAAGTGATTTGTCTATATTTCTCAAATGTGTGTGCTATACGTTGGCTCATTCCCTCCATCAAAATGACATTACCTGTTAAGGTGCTTGGTGTACCACACATCAGGTGTTGAAATGATTGCAAAGCAACATGAAATGAAGTGTTTTGCTCAAGAATACAACACACCACTTGGTCCAGGAACTGAAACCATGATCTCATGATCATGAGTACAACACTCTAACCACTGTCCATGTGTCCTCATTCTCTTAGATTTGTCACACAATAACTTCCCCAGGTTTTTTTTTTTCTTTAGAAATGCAACTATGGCAACTCATCACATTCTATAACCAACTATTTTGATAGCGCGTGCACACACACACATACACAAGCACACATACACACACACATACATATGCACATATACAGAGGAAAATACTTAGTAGAAACAGAATCCTTATACCCTTTTTTACTTCCTTAAAATGTAGATGTATAACAACAACCCATCCTTATACAGTAATACTATAAAACATTGGTGTCTTTATAGACAGGTTTTGGCTTTTGTATTGACATTAGTGCTCACTTATGGCAGTCTTGAGATCGAATTTCACGTTAACACTGTGATCTTAGACAAGACACTCAACCACACATGGTTCAATCCATCAAGCAGAAGAGGCTTGAAAAAGAAATCACATATTCTTAAACATTATAGAAATTCACTTTTTAAAGTTGTCTCTGCAAATTTTCTATAGAACCTAGAGCCAGCACAGCAAGTTATGACATTTCATATACAAATAAGTATATGTAAACAATGGAATCAAAGATAGAAAAATCGGTAATGGATGTATGTACATATTTCAGGAATTTTTGCTCCTTCTTCAGTGCTAAATCCAACTCACTAACCATCCACAAACACATTGCTTAAATAGCTACTTAATATAGCAGAATAATACTATTGGATATAGCAATTTTACATAAATGCATTATAGAAATAATTCTCAATATTTCGTTTTATGAGTTTAATAAAGGCAACAACACAACTGAAATTGTGAGGAATATTAATGTAGTATATGGGGATTGGACAATAAGCGTAAGCCAGTGTCAACGGTGGTTCCAAAGATTCTGAGCCAGAAATGACAGCCTAGAAGACAAGTCTCATCCTGAAAGGTCTGTAGAGATTGATGAGGACATCCCTGGGCAAAAAAATTATTTGAATACGGTTTTTTTAAATGGTTAATTGTAGATCGACTTCTGGTTTAGGGTTGTAAAGCCTCTTTCTGTCATCAGTACAATATACCCAAAGTATGTAAATGCAAATATTTATATATACCCATACAAATAACATACATCCACATGATTATATACATACATTTACATGTACACACTAGTTAATTTAATTTTTTCCCATCTCAACCACGTGCTTGTATGATCAAAATAATATGGCAGTGAATGTAATTTGATCAGGAGAAAAAAATATACATTTATACAAAATTAAGGATAAAACCATTTTAATGATTTTATCAAGTGGCCAGTTTGTAATATTACCATACTGATAACAATTTATACTAATATACTAATATATGCATACATGTTGTGTTTGCTCTGTGTTTGTGTGTATGTGACACAATGTGGCCAAATGTTTAAAAAGTTTGCTGTGCAACCATGAGGGTGCAAAGCAAACTGCTTAAATGCCTACAATGCACTTGTCTTTGTCAAATGTTATTTTCCAAAGCCTCAGGTCAACTTCTGAGTGAAATTAGGTGGATGGAAATTGTAAAGAACCCTTTAGAAGGATTATACTTGTGATTCAAAATTACAGCATTATGAGGCACTGTATCAAACTTACATTGAGTATACCCGTCTCCTCGGGATACTCATCCACTTACTCAGCGTTTCAGGAGCAGATAATTCAATTGATCAAACTGAATCATCACCATTGAACAGACTGAGAACCATCATTGAGTGATGGCTAAGTTTTAATTGTAAATTCCTCCAGCCATGCAGCTGCCACAAGGCCTCCATTTTAGCTGAGTAAAGTGAATCAGTTCAATCCTCCAGGTGGAAAATCAATCCAAGAATCAAAGCCATGATTTAACAGTCATCTGTCCTGCATTCCTACCAACAGGCCACACATTTTCACATTTACATATTATCATCATTTAACGTCCACTTTTCCATCCTTGCAAAGGTCAGATAGAATTTGTTGAGACAGATTTTCTACAATCAGATGTTCTTCGCTTTTCTTGTTATCAAGCTTCACCGCTTTCCAAGAAAGGTGATATTTCTCATGGCTAGATATGTTATCCAAACAAGTATGCAAATTAAGCTATTCCCTAATGAACTAGTCTAATTTATGACTGTTTCCTGTGGCAGCTCATCTATGCTATTTGATTGGAGAAGGTAGCTGAATATGTCTTCTCACTTGTATGACAAAGATGCTCATTTACATTCATCACATGTGGTATCAAGACAAGGGTACACACAAACACACATACACATACACCACATATATATATATACAATGAGCTTCTTTCAGTTTCCATCTACCAAGTCACAAAGCTTTGTTTTGCCTGGAGCTATAGTAGAAGATACAGGTCCGTGGTGATGCACTGTGGGACTGAACCCAAAGCCACATGACTGTGAAGTAAGCCACACATCTATGCCTGTGCCTACATATGCCTAATATTATTTTCAATTTTTCGCACAAGGCCAGCAAATTCGAAGGGAGAGGTAAGTCAATTACATTGATCTCAGGGGTCAACCAGTATGTATTTTATCAACCCTAAAAGAATGAAAGACAAAATCAACCTTGATGGAATTTGAACTCAGAAAATAAAGACGGATAAAATGCTGCTTAGTATTTTGCTAAGCAGACCAACAATTCTGCATATGGCTAACAATAACAATACAAATACAAATCCTGGAAGCACTCCGTCGGTTACGACGATGAGGGTTCCGGTTGATCCGAATCAACGGAACAGCCTGCTCGTGAAATTAACGTGTAAGTGGCTGAGCACTCCACAGACACATGCACCCTTAACGTAGTTCTCAGGGATATTCAGCGTGACACAGAGAGTGACAAGGCCGGCCCTTTGAAATACAGGTACAACAGAAACAGGAAGTAAGAGTGGAGTGAGAGAAAGTTGAGGCGAAAGAGTACAACAGGGGTCGCCACCACCCCCTGCCAGAGCCTCGTGGAGCTTTAGGTGTTTTCGCTCAATAAACACACACAACGCCCGGTCTGGGAATCGAAACTGCGATCCTCCGACCGTGAGTCTGCTGCCCTAACCACTGGGCCATTGTGCCTCCACACAAATACAAATAGAACTTAAAGAAACACCATTCCTTGGTGATTATGATAGACATTAAGCTAAAAGCTATCTTTTGAAGCACTTTTCTGAGATTCCTGTTGCTGATAGAGATTTCCTGAAGATGATAAATAATCACCTCTCTTTAGGTCTTTAGAATCAGGTAAATGGAATATAAACGAATCAGTCAGATTAATAAGATAAAATTTCAAGCCGGTCAACACCGATATAAATTACAAATTATATTAATTTACTGGTAAACATCACCAACAAAAGCTTCATTTGATAATTGAAAATTAATTGAAAGGTCAATTGTCCACTCGTGTGTGTGTGTGTGTGTGTCTGAGTGAGTGTGTGTGTGTGTGTGTGTGTGTGTGTGCGCGCACATGTGCATATGTACACAAATATTTGCTTATATACGCATGTATACATACATATATATATGAATGTATACACATATATATGCATATATGTATGTATGTATGTATGTATGTATACACATACACTCACACACACACATCAGACAGTATCATAGGATACTATCCTACAATTCCGTGTGATGTGTGTGTATACATACATATATATATATATATATATATATATATATATATATATATTCACACATATACACACATACATACATACATACATACATACATACATACATACATATATATATATATATATATATATATACACACACACACATATATATGTATGCACACACGTAGTTGCAAATCATTCTTCTGGTTAAGAAGCTCTCTTCACAACTCTGTCATCTGGGTGCAATTCCGTTGAGTACTATTTTAGATAAATGTCTACCAGCATAGATTTGGGGTGATTGATACCTAGCAACTCAAATTTGGTGCACAAAAACTGTATTGAACTTCATCATATAAATATCTGTCTGCATTTATGTGTAGTCTGCATGTGTAAATATTGTCTATGTGTATATTGGTGTAAATTATTTTCAGTATTTGCATCACTGAAGGGAGTTAACTCTCCAGAAGGGCCATAACTCAATGCTACTTGACACCGAGCTCCACAATATAAGTGCTGAACTAAGTGGGATGAATATTCCTGGAAGGCATTGCTCCATCATAGCTGTACACAACAGTGCAGTCAGCTGTCACCTCTGGGTGAGTGATGGTTTAGAAACATCTACCATTCTTCCTATGATGTTGCAAGGAAGTTTGGACACCCTCTCCTTTCCATGGCATTTGATCCAGCAGAACATCTAGGATGTAATAGATGGTGGGAAAGAGTGCTACACCAGTATTCTGAATAGACTATGGAGGCAACATGATGAAATGAAGATCCTTGCTTAAGGGTACAATGCATCACACCACTGGTCAAGAAATTGAAACTATCGCTTTATAATCATGAGAAAAACATCCTTACCACTTCGGCCATCAATAAAAGAAGATAAAAACAATATATTCAGCACACACACACACACACAAGTATACAAACATATATGTATAAATATGCACAGACATGGCAGTGTGGTAAGAAGCTCGCTTCTCAACCACATGGTTCTGGATTCAGTCCCACTACGTGATAGCTTGGGCGTCTTCTTCTATAGCCTCAGGCCAACCAGAGCTTTGTAAGTAGCAGGCAGAAACTGAACGAAGCCTAGGAGTGGCTGTGTGGTAAGTAGCTTGCTTACCAACCACATGGTTCTAGGTTCAGTCCCACAGCATGGCACTTTGGGCAAGTGTCTTCTACCATAGCCTTGGGCCAACAAAAGCCTTGTGAGTGGATTTGGTTTCGGAATTAGATCAACCGATCGATCTAATTCCGAAACGTGTCCACAGGTAATCAAATACTGAGTGAATATTCGTTATTGTTCCTCTCTACCTACATGAATTGTTTTTTGAGTACATGTTGTCCAGGAGTTTTCTTCTTATAGTAGAAGAAATAGCTAAGTTCTTTGGCTGCTATTTCTAAAGTTCGGTATGTGGTGAAGCAAATTTTTTTGCTGAACCCTAATTATAATTATACTCATAATTATAAGAAATATTGTTTAAGTCTACCGAAAATGGTCCTTTTAACATGCCGAATACTACTTGGTGAAATTATTAATTATTAATTAATCAATTAATTTTACCCTTTATTATTATTGATAATATATATATATATATATATATATATCATCATCATCATCGTTTAACGTCCGTTTTCCGCACTAGCACGGGTTGGACGGTTCGACCGGGGTCTGGGAAGCCAGGGGCTGCACCAGGCTCCGGTCTGATCTGGCAGTGTTTCTACAGCTGGATGCCCTTCCTAACGCCAATATATATATATATACTTGCATGGTGATGATGTAGATGTCTTCAAAACAAAACTGGATCTCCCCCTGTCATTGATTCTGGATGAGCCTACTTCACGGCAGGAAACACAGATGAGGGCAGCAGCATCAAACTCCCTCTTTCACCAAATGCCACATATCAGAAGAGGTCTCAAATAATGAAGGTTTAGCAAATCCAATAGTGGTGCCCCAGCATGACCACAGCCTTCGAGCTGGAGCTAGTTAGTTTAAAGAGTTTATATATATATATATATATATATATATATATACACATAAAAAGACCAAAGACCATCTGAACGTTGCCAGCGCCGCCTTGGCTGGCTTCCGTGCCGCTGGCACGTTAAAAGCTCCAACCGATCGTGACCGATGCTGGACCCCCCCTGGCAGCTGTGCAGGTGGCACATAAAAAGCACCCACTACACTCGCGGAGTGGTTGGCGTTAGGAAGGGCATCCAGCTGTAGAAACTCTGCCAGATCAGACTGGAGCCTGGAGCAGCCCCTGGCTTCCCAGACCCCGGTCGAACCGTCAAACCCGTGCTAGCACGGAAAACGGACGTTAAATGATGATGATGATGAACGATGATGATATCATCATCATCATCATCATTATCATCATCGTTTAGCGTCCACTTTCCATGCTAGCATGGGTTGGACGGTTCAACTGGGGTCTGGAAAGCCAGAAGGCTGCACCAGGCCCAGTCTGATCTGACAATGTTTCTATAGCTGGATGCCCTTCCTAACGCCAACCACTCCATGAGTGTAGTGGGTGCTTTTTACGTGCCACTGGCACGGAGGCCAGACGAGGCTGGCAAACGGCCACAATCGGATGGTGCTTTTTACGTGCCACCGGCACGGAGGCCAGGCGAGTCTGGCAACAGCCATGATCGGATGATGCTTTTTACGTGCCACCGGCAGAGAGGCCAGGTGAGTCTGGCAACAGCCACGATCAGATGGTGCTTTTTACGTGCCACTGGCACGGAGGCCAGTTGGGGCGGGGCTGGCAACGGCCACGTTCGGATGGTGACTATATATATATATACACATGCAGAATTGGTTTCTTTCAATTTCCATCTACCAAACCCTCTTACAAATCTATGGTTGGCCTGGGGCCAAAGGGGAATGTACTTGCACACAATGGGACCGAACATAGAACCATGTTGTAGTTGGGAAGCAAACGTCTTAATGACACAGTCATCTCTGCACCCATGGAGAAATATTGCACTAGATACTAAGGAGATATGCTGTATGGAAGTTTACACCAGCAAGAACAGTGAATGAAGCAAGGGAGATTTTAATAGGCAAGGAAAGAAAGCCATGTGTTGTGCATATGCATGTGTATGTGAGTGTATAGATATATATTTATGTATGTGCATATGTGTGTGTGCTCGCATACATATATTCATGTGTATGTGCATATATATATGTGTGTGTGTGTGTGTTTGTACATATATATATATATATATATATATATATACAAACATACATACACGTCTTCTCACAAAAATGGATTTTTTGCCAAGCCTATTAAATTTCTCTTGCCTCCTTCACTATTCTCATATGTTTAATTTTTCCATACAACATAGCTCCCCAATCTGTAGTACAATATTTCTTCTGTTTTTTTTCCTTTTTGTCACCTTCTTCCCATTAATATATTCCAACATAATAATAAAAAGGCTCAGACATAACTACACCTATGCATGTATAAGTGCAGTTTAGACATAAATGCATGCTTGCATGGGTGAGTATATGTACACATACATACACCAACACATACATTCACCAACACATACATACACCAACATATACACACACACACACACGCACACATAACACATGCATTGGGGTGGGGATGGAGGTAGAGATATCCTTACATACAGATAGGGAATTAATATTCATATAAATGTATAAAATAAGTGAAATATATCATCTCCTCAGCTAATTGTGAGTCAACATAAACATGAACATTTTATGCGTGTGTGTGTGTGTGCGCACGTGTGTATATATATTATATATATATATATATATATATTCACACACATATATATGTATGTATATATATATGTATATATGTTTGTGTGTATGTGTGTGTATATGTGTGTGTGTATGCATATACATACATACATATATATCTATCAATCTATATACATATGCACAACAAACACACACATGCGTGTATGTATGTGTATATGTTTGTGTGTATGTGCGTGTATATATATATTATATATGTACACATGTGTATATGCTTATATGTGTATGCATACATAATGCATATATATATATATATGCATACTTACGTGTATGAGTATACAAATACACGTGTGTGTATGCATATGTGTATATGTATACATGTATCTATCAATCTATATACATACACACAACACACATGTGTTAGCAAGTACATTTGTGTGTGTATGTATATATATATATATATATATATTATATACTTGTATATGTATGTGTGTGAATGCAAATGTGTATGCATGCATATATATGCATACATGTGTATGAGTATACATGTGTGTATATGTATATATATGTTTACATATATATCTATCAACCTACATACATACAACACACACATACATACATACACACACACACACACACATACATACATACATACATACATACCATACATACATACATACATACATGCATGCATGCATTACATGCATACATACACACACACACACACACACACACACACACACACACACATACATACATGCATGCATGCACGCACGCATACATACATACATACATACACACACACACACACACACACACACACACACACACACACACACACACATACATACATACATACATACATACATACATACATACATACATACATACATACACACACGCTCTATACATGGTGGTAATTGATTTTTCCTCCTTGTTAATAGACCAAACTTCAAATTAGCCATTGGGGTGTCTTTCTCAAGCTAAGTTACAGCAGGAAAATTATTGGTTTCTACTGTTATTGCTTCTTTGACAAACAGATCGATGCACCATAAAATTAAACGCTAATCACTAAAAAACGCATGTAATCAACAGAAAAGCAACTTCAGGATTCTGAATCAAACCATAAATACCTGTGTCATTCATAATAAAACAAAAGTATAATAAAATTAAAAAATAAATGCAGAAGAAATTGAATATAATATATTCACTATATTTCGTAAACAATTTCATATTTGTGGATTTTGTTAGGTTTTTGAGATTTTCCTTTTTAATAGATATATTTTGAGGTTGAATTTTTTTCTTCAATCATTTATTATTATTATTGTTTGTTGTTGTTGTTGTTCTTCTTCTTCTTCTTCTTCTTCTTCTTATTATTATTATTATTATTATTATTATTATCATCATTATTGCTATTAAAAGAAACCTTCGGCTTTTCATATTATTGCATTTTCCATTTAAAACAATATCTATTAATGTGAATTTTCCATAATTTAGATTTGTACTACACACACACATATATATATTCACACTTATACATACAAACATGCACACGTGTGCACACAGGTATTGAGACACACAGATACACACACATATATATATTTATATATACATACATATAAATGTGTGTGTGTATATGTGAGTATGTGTATATATATATATATATATATATGAGCTTTAGTTTAGTTAAAATATATTTGAAACATATTCTTACATCTAAATGTAAAATCATTGCAGTTACCTTGGAGAAAAACATTTTCTCTTATGGTAACATATGTGAAAATATCATATGTGCTAAGTGCATCTCATTTCTGGCTCTTTAGCCTTCCTCAATGGAAAATACCAAAGAGAGGTAACTCTGGGTAGATTCAAAGCTGTAGCTTTAACTAAAAAGACAGTCAACATCAATGACTTAGTTACTGTACTGGACCACCAGGTCGGAATCAAAATAGTAGCATCAGCACCAAGCAGTAATTACAAATAAACAAACTTTAGGTTAGTTAAGTTAAAATACATCACAAACATATTTTAACTAACCTAAAGTTCATTTATTCTAAATCACTGCTTGGTGCTGTTGCTGCGATGTATATATATATATGTTTTTTCTGTGTACCTTTCTGTAGAAGAGCGTAGGCTCGAAACGTAAAAGACTTTTTTCTATTCCTGAGCGCTATACTAATACATCTGTTTGTTTGTACACCACCTGCCTTCATCTTTTGTTTATTTTCGTAAACTTTCCCTTTATATATATATATATATATATAAAACTTACTTGGAAAAAGATGCATGGAATTCAATCATATAATAATATAAATAATATATATATATACGTACATATATGTACATACCTACATATATATGTATATATACATGCATATATGGGTACAGGACATCAAAAAAACGTTGAACACAATGAGAAACGAAAACATAAAAACAAAAACATAGAAACAAACTTTTTTCAAACAACAATAAAAAGAGTACAAGACATACAACACAAGGAATATTGCCCTTCTTCAGTTGTCCCTGTTTCATTGACTCCACGTTATGTGTGTATATATATATATATATATATATATATATATATATATATTCGTCCTATATTTCTGGACTGCCATATTAGCTTGGCGATAACTATTAATATATATATATATAAATAATGTACATTTAAACACATAAGAGGTAACCATCATAGGAAACCTAGCACGCTAGAAGGAATAGCCAAAATCCAAATCACTATTAGGGATAAATTTCGAAGGGAATGAAAAATAAAAACATTTACCATCTTTCTCCTGGACAATGGTTTCTAGCTCTATATTAGCAAATAAAATAATTTGCCAGGTGGAGCTTTCGTATTTATATGTTTAATCTTGGCGTACCTGTTGATGAAAGCTCCATCTGGCAAATTATTTTATTTGCTAACATAGAGCTAGAAACCATGGTCCAGGAGATAGATGGTGAATGTTTTTATTTTTCATTCCTTTCGAAATTTATCCCTAATAGTGATTTGGATTTTAGCTATTCCTTCTAGTGTGCTAGGTTACCTATGATGGTTACCTCTTATGTGTTTAAATGTGTACTGTATTCATATGAATAATATATAGTCTATGGACTAATTTTTCTACACGCTAGGCCACTGGAAGTAAAAATTTCTAAAGTTTTTTCCTACCCTGATATTATTAATTATATATGTATGTATGTATGTAAATTATACATACACACACACATATATATAGACATACATGCATGACTGCATGTGTACCGTTGGCGATTTTCTTTCTCTGTCTTCCCTTCTTTGGACATTTTCTATATTTCTGATGAAGAGCTCCGCTCGAAACGTGAAATCGTCTTTCTTTTCTTTCCTTTCCTAAGAGTCCAATAACACTGTACTTATTCCAATGTCCTCAGGTTGTTTTTTCTTGCTTGTTCATGTTTGGATTAACTATATATATACATATATATATACATACATGCACACACAGGGGAGCACGTAAATGCAAAATACGGTGGAAAAGATAGTATTTGAATACCAAAGGTAGAGTAATATGCTGTTATTAAAACTGCAATATCACAAGGCTGTTACACAATTTCACATTCCCATTCATCAGACAGTTTTGATGATATATAGTGTGTGAAGATGCATGTGGTTAGAATGTTGACTTCACAACCATTACATCAAGGGTTCAGTTCTTGAATAGGCTGCTGTATTGCATGTTTCAGCATGGCACTTCGTTTCTCAATGCTCCAGTCCACTCAGCTGAAATACAATGCCAGTAACAGCTGGGGAGAAGTTTAAACTTGTAAGTAACTGATACCTTGTTCAAAGATGAGAAGATGCTTGTACTCTGAGTTGTAGAATTTCCACAGAAACTTCAATATATTTTACCATGAGTTCACTCTAGCTACTATCCTTTCAGAGCAGACCATTTCCTTTACTGATTTCATCCCCTAGGTGACAAAAACTATCAACTACTTCATCTGGGCATTTAGGAGACTCAGTTTCCTGTGTACTCTTATGAACTGTGCATTTACTGCATATGAAGCTTACATTTTCTGACAGTCTGCCAGTGATTCCAGATCTTTTGTGTGTCCATAGCTTACACTGAGTACAGCATATGGAGTTTATACTTACTCCTTTGATGCATATTGATCAAGCTATTTTCCTGAAGCTACGAAGGTCCTGTCTCCTTTCATGCCAACTAAAACCTTAATCTTTATTAGGTTTACCTTAAGGCCTCTCGAATCCAGGTTATGTTTTCGTGCCTGGGAACTTCTCTAAGCCCCATATGAATTCAGCTATAAGAACTAGATCATCAGCATAAAGGAGTTTCCTATGGGTTGTCAGTCTTAAACTCCTCTCTGATGACTTGTAGGACTATGATGAATAGGAAAGGATGGAGAGCTGAACCTTGATGGACTCCTAACTTCATCCTAGTTATTGCCACCTCGTTTTACTTGCTGCATCCTTCTGCATAACTTGAACTGCCTGCACAAGCCATTCATCTACTCCTAATTTCCTCAGTACCCACCAGATTATTGGATGTGTTACTCTGTCAAATGCTTTCTCAAAATGAAAAGCCAGGTATAAAGGTTTATTCTTAACCAGGTATTTCTCCTGTAGTTACCTCATGAAGATCGAATCTGTGGTGTCTCTTTCAGGTTCAGAACCAAACTGCATCTCATCCAGGTCTACTCTATCACAGATCAACTGGGATATGACTTCCCCCATGACCTCCATAACTTGATCAAGAAGTTTGATTCCCAATAGTTGCTTTTCCCTAAGGCATCACTTTTGCCCCTGTAGCATTTTACAATGATACTGCTATGCCAGACATTGGCTATGACATCTTCCTGAATGACTTGATTAACTTTCCACTTGGTAATCTTGCACACCAGTTCACCAGATATTTTGAGCATCTCTGAAACTACCTTTGACAGACACACAGCTTTCACTCCTCTTTAGATCCTTAATCACTTTATCTACCACATTGCTGTCAACCTGGATTGCTTGGGTCACTTAGAGATAATCCATGTTTATCTCATGCATTCTCCACATTCAGTAACCTTTAATAATAGCAATCCCATGCCAGTTTCTTTTGTTGCATATTGATGGTGAGTTTTCTCTCATCATTATAACTTCTTGCTTCTCTCTCATACATTGTCTTATAATCCTGAACACCTTACACCCTCGTGTTGCAGGATATGTAAATCTCTTCTTTCTGCCTCACTTTGAGCCAAATATACCTGACACTTAAATATCCTTCTAATCCTTACGTAGTGCTCCTTACTACCGCCATCTTTCTAGTCTTTCTAAGCCGGTCTCTTAGCCTTTACTACCTCATCACTCTACCACCATGGGACTTTGCTCCAGCCTCATGTCAGATCTGTAGTCCTAAAACAGGTTATCACAAAATTCCCAGATGCTGTATATTCAACAAGTATCTAAATCTTTTTCCATGCAGTTATGTGTGTCATTTACAATTTCTCTAAACGTATTCTCAATTGCTGTATCCTTTCTTCTCCATGCTGTTTTTCTTTTCTGCAATCCACCAAGTTCTGACACAGAAATCACTACCCCTTAATCTGTGTTGCATATTGCATTCTTCAACAGGAACGGTTTTGATATTCACAATAACCACTTCTGTCCTGTTTCCTGCTGAGAATGTAAGCAATCTAATGGGTGTTCACTAGATTCATAGGTGATGAACTGGTTGGGTAGTTTCTTAAAGAGTGTGTTGCAAATTGTTAGATCAGTTGTAGCGCAAAACTCATTAAATGATGATGATGAGTTTATTTGAATATTCCTTCCATCTTACTTCTTGCACACAACACACATCCACTCATCACTGCAATATCATTAGACCTACCGTTCATTGCACCTCTGTTTAAAGTTAGTGCCTTAATGTTTTGGAACCTACAGAAGAAAAGGGCCAGTCTTCTGTTGTAAGGCTGTCTGGTTCTTTGTTGATCACAATTTGGTTGCATCTGTATCTGTGAGGAATAAGAGAAGTTTGGCCATACTTGGCCAGCAGATGGTAGACTGACATTCATGAATAATTTTCCCTTTCATTAAAATTGTCATCATTCATTCATTTATTCCCCACCATTTATACATACATTAGACACTCTTCCAAAATAAATAAATAAAATCTTCAATAAATAAAATCAGAAAATAAATAGCTAGGATAGGCTTCCATATGCCCAAATGCAATGAATATTGGTACATTTTCTATTGATCCCAAAAAGGATGAAAATGAAAGATGACCTCTGCAGGATTTGAACTCAGAACAAATACCACAAGGCTCTAATTTTCAGCCATAATTATTTAGAAAGCACCAACCAAAATACCTCAACTCATTCCACTCACATTACTGTAGATGCTTTACTTTCATTGCCTTAAGGAATCACACATCTTTCATATGATTCATAGAGGTTACCTGCTGTCAGAATCCTTCTTAACATAAATACATGATCTTTTGTAATCCTTTCAACACTGCTTCAAATGCTACCCCTAACTCAGCTTCCACATGAATTATGTTATCAGGATGACAAAACTTATTTGCTGTTTCTGTTGAACCCTTTAAGAGAGAAGCAAAGAATAGGAAGCTTACCAATGTTTTATACAAAGAGGATCATTAGAAATTAATAAAAAATGTAAGACTTGGTTGTGTGGTTAAGAAGTTTCTTTCCCAACCACTTGGTTTTTGCTGCAGTTCCACTTTGTGATACCTTCAGCAAGTGTCTTGTACTCAGCTCCACATGACAAAGTTTCGTGGACACCTAGGGCATGGCTATCTCATCAGATGCTAGAATTTTCAATTGTCTGATGAGATGACCATACAATATATAAATATATATATATATATATATATATATATATATATAATCATGAGATCACATGACCAACCAGGCTATCAGATGTTGCTACACATCACTGGTCACAATGCGCTTCACATTGTTTTAACCTTCAAATGACGCCAACCCGCTGGCTAAGCGAGAAGGCCAACAGAAGAAAGTTGCGGCAAAAGAGTACACCAGGGATCACCACCACCCCCTACCGGAGCCTTGCGGAGCTTTAGGTATTTTCGCTCAATAAACATTCACAACGCCCGGTCTGGGAATCGAAACTGCGATCCTATGACCACGAGTCCGCTGCCCTAACCGCTGTGCCATTGCACCTCCACATATATATATATATATACATATATATATAGGTACAGGTGTGGCTGTGTGGTAAGAAGTTTGCTTCCCAACTATATGGTTTCAGGTTCAGTCCCACTGTGTGGCACCTTGGATAACTGTCTTCTACTATAGCCTCAGGTAGACCAAAGCCATGTGAGTGGATTTGGTAGATGGAAAATGAAAGACGCCAGTCATGTGTGTATGTGTCTACATCAGTCCCCCAAAACTGCTTGACAACTGGTGTTAGTTTCTTTATGTCCTTATAACTTAGCAGTTCAGCAAAAGAGTCCAGACTAGCTTCCTGCAGCTTCTGTCAACCAAATTTACCCACAGAGCATTAGCTGGCCCAGGACCATAACACAAGACGCCAAAGTTCAGTGCAGTGTGATTGAACATGAAACTACATGGTTGTCAAGTAAACTTCTTAACCTCTCAGCTGTGCATGTGTCTGTGTGTATGAACATTTACGTTCTGTGTTTCACATGAAGGCACTGAACTAAAAATCATGGATATTAGTTGGTATCCCTTGACACAAAAAAAATAATCATTTCCTTGCTGTGTTTTCGAAGATGAGCAGAATAAAAAAAAACAAGATAACTTACTTTAAAAAAAAGCAAAGCCTAACAGCAGGAAAGGCACCCACCTTTCCTATCATGGAAAACCCAGGTGTAAAAATGAACGAATGAAGTACACTCTGCTTCAAACTTTTATAAATTAGATTGTTCTACGAATAAATTTTTGATTTTTAAATGCATTCCAATATAATGATTTCTGTAAGATCTTTTAAGGTTTTGATTTATAAGAGACGATGATGGAATGTTATTGGTGTTCTGGAGCATACCATTAAGCAGAGGAATACATGTCACATTATATCATTTGTCATGCCCTTATTAAGTCAATACCTCACAGCATGTGAGAAATCAATATATTATAAATCATAATTTGTAAGTGAACAAGCTAAAGTCATATAACGGCAATAAATCTGTGAAACAGATCAATAACAAAACAGGAAGAGAACAATTTTGTACTTGATTGAACTGGAATACCGTGTTCTTCAAACCAAATTCAAGGGAAGTAATTCTTCATATCATCTGTTTCATTAAAACCCAAACAATTGCAATTGTTCTTAATAATCAATCAATCAATCAAATGAAGAGTTTGATACAAAATTTCTTAAAAAATAACACAACCAAAATAAAATAAATGATGCCAGAAATTTATTTTTTTTATCAAAAAATACACTCCTTTGAAAATTTGGAAAAAAAAAATGAAAATAAAAAAAAACAATTGTATTTGTGACATAAAACTTGAAATGGGGGGAGAGTGGAGCGGGGGAAAAAAAAAGAAAAAAAATCGATGATTGTTTGATAAATTTGTAATGTTATGTCAGAGTTCCACATATTGAACACTTTAATAATTTGAGGTTTCCTTTCAGTATGTCTGGTAATCAGCTGAGATTTATGACTGATCCAGAATTAAACCTTTATCACATTAGCATAACAAGAATGGTATTCATAACCCTCCCCTCCCCCCGCCTCACACAAACACACACATACAAATCCACTATCACTAATGAATAAAACTCTTCCTCTCTCTTTTGCTAATATTTTCAAATGTTTGTAATACAATAACATCATCCTTTTTTAAACTCCCACCCCTCTTTTAATGGTCCTCTTCAATATTATATAATAATGATAACTGTGTCTTGCATTGACCCAAAGCCTGAAAATTTCAAAAGAGAAGGAATATAAGTTGATTGAGTCTACCCACAAATGGTTCTATTTTATTTAATTTTATTGGCTTCAGAGAGACGAAAGGGAAAGTTGACATCCCTTACTCCTACCAGAGGGACTTGAAATCAAACAGCAAAGGGATAAAACTATTCTATAGCATCTGTCTGTTGCAATATCATCACTGTTACTAGCCTATAATAATAATAATAAGGATTTACAATTTTGGCACAAGGCCAGAAATTTCAAGGGAGGGGTTAAGTTGATAACACTGACCTCAATGGTCAACTGGTACTTATTTTATCAACCCTTAAAGGATGAAAGGCAAAGTTAACCTCAGTGGAATTTGAACTCAGACTGTTAAGATGGACAAAACGCCGATAAGCATTTTTCCAGTGTGTTAATGGTTCTGCCAGCTCATCACCTTAATAATAATAATAATAATAATAATAATAAGATAAAATTCCTGCTAATTAAATTAGCAAGTATTAGCATAATAATAATGTTTTCAAATTTTGGCACAAAGCCAGCAATTTTAAGGAGAAGAGTTAGTTGATGCTATCAACCCTTGTACTTCACTGGAACTTTATTTCATCAACTCTGTCCAAAATAATAATAATAATGTTTCTAATTTAAGCTCAAGGCCAGTAGTTCTGAGGTGAGGAGAGGGGATTTAGTCAATGCCCTCAACCCCTGTACTGTATTTGACATAACTCTGGAAGGGCCTAAGTCAAAGTTGAGCTAGGCAATACTTGAAATCAGAATGTAAAATCATCATCATCGTTTAACATCCGTTTTCCGCGCTAGCACGGTTTTAATTAAATACCACAAGGCATTTTGTTGGATGCTCTAATGATTCTGCCAATCCATCACCTTAAATAATAATTTCTTACTTAAGCACCAGAAATTTCAGGGAGATGAGTTAATCGCTGTCAGAGATAACCTCAATGAGGTTTGAACTCACAATGTAAACAGCCAGAACATAGTACCAACAAGTTAACTGGCTCATCGCAACACCAGTGCCTGTTCTGACACTATCAGTCTATATATCAGTAGCAGGGGAATGAATCACTGATGTCTCTAGTGGTCAAGTGTCCCATCACTGACAAGACCAAACAAGGTCGAAATCACATGATCTGGTGGTCTCAGTGCTGGGGGTAGCAGGTATTTATCTCTCTGCCAGCAATATAAACAGGAGTGCATTTTTCACCAAAAAGCCAATATGAGAGTTTCTCTCATGGTAACTACTGAAGAAAAGCTTCTTCTAGAATATCCACATTTAAAGTTCAAAGTTCTGACAAATTTGCCCTTAATAACAATTATTTCTGATTTAGGCACAAGGCTGGCAAATTTTAAGGGGAGAGAATCTGTCAATGTCATCTGGTATTTGTGATACTTTATTTTATTCACCCTGGAGGGATGAAAAGCAAAGCTGACTTTGGCAGGATTTGATCTCAGATCATAAGGAGCCCAAAGAAACGCTGCAAAGCATTTTGTCCAACTCTGTAACAATAATGGTAATAATTTCTAATTTTGGCACAAGGCCAGCAATTTTGGAAGGAAGGTGTCAGTTGACTATGCCAACCCCAATGCCCAGCATGTACTTTATATATCAAACCCAAAAGCACAAAAGGCAGTGTTGACATCAGCTGAATTTGAACTTAGAACATAAAGGGCAGGAAGAAATCCTGCTAAGCATTTTGTCTGACAAGGTAATGAGTCTGTCAGTTGGCCACTTTGATAATAACGATAATTATATTAATTAATAGGACTTCTAACTTCAGGACACCAGGCTTAAAAAAAAAAGAAAAGTGAGCAAATTCAATTTAATCAGCCCCCAGCCATTTCTGAGCAGGACTTGGATTTATTAGAGGCAAATTCAACCATGGTGAGATTTGAACTCAGATTGTAAAGAGTTGGATGAGATACTGCAAGGCATTTTGTCTGTTATAATAATCCTTTCTACTACAGGCACAAGGCCTGAAATCTGGTGGGGAAGGGATCTAGTTGATTATATTGACCTCAGTACATGACTGGTACTTATTTCATCATAAGGCTGAGTTGACCTCAGAATGTAGAAACAGGTGAAATGCTGCTGAGGATTTTGTCCAGTATGCTAACAGTTCTATCTGCTCATTACCTCATATAATAATAATAATAATAATAATAATAATAATAATAATATAATAAATGCCCTGATGCAGTAGCAGGCAGTGGCTCTCGTGGCTTCTGATCTTAACTGATTGGAAGTGCTATCATGTACATTGTGTTGTCTTGGTATAAAAGATGGGCTACAGCAAATATTCTGCTCAATACCACAGATTTGCTTGTCAGTTGTTTGACCGTAACCAGTTGAGCATGTCCCTTGGTGGCTGACGATATGCGCATCTCTGATCATGCAGCAGAAGTTGTGGGGGAGCCTCATCATAGCCATGTGTTGAGAGGGATTCTTTGGGGTTTTAATAATTCACCTCTGGAAACATGGGTGTTTCATTCAACATCCTTAAACAACCCTTATTCAAGGACCTTTTGAGCGGGATGGGTTACTTGACCAGAAGAAAATTCTAACTGGGCCCCACCTGCAAGGTCATGTGCTGTTTATCTTGATATGAGATCACCATGTTGCGCACACATGGTTGTGATGCATGTGCCTAGTTGTACCCTTATCAGACGGGTAGTAATGATGGGTATAATGGGCTTCATATATTTTACCCCACTGCTCTCTTAATAATAATAACAACAACAATAATAATCCTTTCTACAAAAGGCACAAGGCCTGAAATTTGAGGAGGGGACTAGTCGAAAGGATGAAAAGTGAAGTCGACCTCAGTGGAATTTGAACTCAGAACATAGCGATGGGCAAAATACTGCTATGCATTTTGTCTGGCATGCTAATGATTCTGCCAGCTCATTACCTTAAATAATATTTTCATTATTATTATTAATTATTAATTATTATTATTATTATTATTAAGGTGGCAAGCTGGCAGAATCGTTAGCATGCCAGGCAAAATGCTTAGCAACATTTTGCTAGTCGCTTATGTCCTGAGTTCAAACCATAAACAATAATAACAATTAGCTCTAGCAGGTAGCAGGGAGAGAGAGAGAGACAACTCTGTATTCAATTCTACTTCAACTTGCTTTCCACTTCATTTTGTGAAACAATGGGGGGGGGGGGGGAAACACTGAAGTAGAAAAAACTACTTTCTCTATAATCTTCAACCATCAAAACAACAGATACAGCCATCTATGTTCCTAACGTATTTTAGAGAAAAAGAAAAACATCATTCCACTTGATAATACAAGTTATTAGGAAACAGCTGGCTTCAAAAGTTTCTAGTCCTATTCTTCCCCTCTTAACATTTTTCACACAGACTCAGAAAACAAAATAGACACAAAATCTGTTTGTATAAAATGATTCTTTTTCTTCCGTTTTATCGCTTTTTTTTTTTCAATTTTTTTTTTTTGTTGCCTCTATGACAATGATATTTGAAGAAGTGTTTAAAGCTTGAGAAAAAATATTAACTGAATATTACTTGAAAGGATAAATTTGTAATTGAATTGACTCAGTTTTCAGAAGTAAATCTTAAATAAATCAAGTCAATGTTTGTTGGTTCTTTTGTCTTCGTTCTTTTTTAGATATTAGACATGGAATAAAATAATGAAAATAAAAAATGTTTTAAGGAATTGGAAATACACTAGTGTTTCCTGATTATTACAACATTTAAATAGCCTCTTGTCTTCTCACAAGAGTATGAACCAGTGAAAAATAAAGAACCTCAATCAAGGTAAAAATAGGCATTATTCTGGTTATTACAATGAAATTAATTTAATCCAATCCAAATGATAAAGCACCTAATGATTCATGGGAAAACAAGACAAAAAGGAAATAGCATTTCTGTGAAAAAAAAAAAATGGTTAAGTTGTGACTTAGCTGCCATAAAAACCTATGATAGATTTATCTAGAGAACTCAATATCATCCTCATCATGAGAGGGAAAATAATATATTAACCATTATAATATAGTTAATGAAAGTAGAAGTCACAACCATGAGAACAACACAATTCCTAACCTTTTCACTTGTGTGCAAAGTTTGGAAAAGGATGTTTCTAATTGAACCAGAAGAAAGAACATCAGATCAATTATTTCATTGTATATATTTAATTACAAGCATTTTAGAAAGTATGATTAAGAAATGTATAAAACAATGTTTAAAAATCCATTTGTTTATTTTTTTCTTTATTATTTTAATAGTTGAACATTTTTGTTAACAACCCATTTCAGATTGCCCCTGGTTCTATGGTACAGGTTTCTGGTTTTTAAGTGGTCTAAATTAAAAACCATCCACCCAAAATTTCATGCTGATTTGTGTTCCAAACACCAGCATAATAATTAATAGCAAAGTCAATTTATTAAATTCTTCGTTATTTCCAAAATTAATTAAGACAAAAGGCTTATATTTCAATAGAAATATGGTAATGAAAGGGTTAATCTCTTGGAAGAATATTAATTTTTAAAAAAAGTCTAATTCATGTACTTTTTAAATAAGATAACAATTCTAGTTATTAAAAATATAAGTAAACTATGTAAAACATAGCTATCTCATCAGATCTTTGCCAGATAACTGTCATTTCAAAAGTATTATCAAACATGATAAAGTAGATATATATATAATATATATACATACATATATATATATATATATATATATATATATATATATACATACACATAAAGGCAGTGAATGAAAAAGAGGTAGACAAGCAAAATAAAGAGCAGAGATTTTTTTTGGTCTGTTATGAAAAGCAAAATGGAAAAATCAGGAGGGCAAAGTGAATGAGGAAAAGCAACTTAGCAAGCGTCATTGTAGTCCATTGATGGTCCCCATTTAAGCATTTTATTTAATCTCTCACATCCTTTATTCCTTTATAACTCTGATTTCAATAAGAACTTTAGTGATATCTACCAACAGTAATTAGATATTCAATGACTAGTTCTCCAACACAGTCGAAGTAATGAAAGAAACATATATAAGACCCTCTCAAAGGAAATTGTAAGCTTTTCAATTGTAAGCTATTTGTTATTATTATCTTTATATAATAAACACAGTAGTATAGTAAGGGAGGCATTTTTGGATCGGCAATATAAGCCTGTATAAGCTGTATTGGCCCCAGTGAGAGGGAGTCAACAAACCCAAGGATTGCCCTGGGGTAACACATATTACAGCTATGCCACTATATAATCGTTATCATTATTTAAATGTAGCTTGATAAGAACCCAGTTTTACACTTCAAGTTATTATCCCTTCATAAAAAAAAAACATAATATTTATAAATAAATGAGGAGAGGCAATTTCTTGTTTCTGATTTCTTTTTTCAACAAAATATAAAATAACAAAAAAAGAAAAGAGGGAATTTTGCAGAGTCAGGTCATATGACTTTCGTTCTATCCATGATCCTAATAATTAAAGGATCTGCATCCAATGAATTCTTTATTTATTTGAATTTTAAATATGTGGAGTGGGAGGAGCTGAGGGTGTGATCCACTACCAGTTTATGCTTCAAGCAATGTCAACATAGGCAAAAGAATCCTGATACATATACATTATATACATATATATGCATACATACACATACATATATGTATATATACATACGTACATACACATATACACATACATACATTTATATATATATATACATATTTACATACATATACATATATGCATACATATACATACATATATGCATATATATATATATATATATATACATATATATGCATACATATATACATATATGCATATATATATATATATATATATATATACATATATGCATACATATATACATATATATATGCATACATATATACATATATATATGCATACATATATGCATACATATATATATGCATACATATATACATATATATATGCATACATATATACATACATACATACATATATATACATATATATATACATACATATATGCATACATACATACACATACATACATACATATATACATACAAATGTTTATGTCTTGAGTTCAGTGCCCATTTTAATAATATAACATCATTGCCTTTAACGAGGCTAATGTTTCATAACGATTGTTTGCTTTAGCTTTGACACAATAGTCTTTCTCTTGCTTCCACAGTCTATCTCATACTTACCAGGTTTGAATCATCATTAACAATTTGAAAAAAAAAAAAAAAGTGGAGACTCTGACAAATGTCTCTGCAGGTTGCATTCATGTATATGCATGCATGCATATGTTATATATATATATATGTGTGTGTGTATGTATGTGTGTGTGTGTGTGCGTGTGTGTGTATGTATATATATATAAACACATACATATACACACACACACTCACACACACGTGCTGAACTCCATATCGTCCACCTCACACATCAGAGTCACACAGCTTGTCAAACAAACTGTCTTCCCCCAGAAATGTATAAATAATTGTTTATTTATTGCAGTCATTAGAACTTTTAATTACCAGCTGATGGTGGGGGATGGAGGAAAGTAGAATGTTTTTTGTAGATGTCTTCTTCCTGTTTGCTGTTGTTGTATTTTTCAAGCTTAATTTTTGTGCTTTCTTCTCTTCCTTTCTTTCTCTTTTTTTTTGTCTGTTTCATTTTGTATCGTTTTGCGTTGTTTTTTTTTTTCCTTTGAAAATAACACGGATTCAATATTGACGAGGAAGATTATGGCTACATCCTCCAGTTAAGTCAATTTATAAAATACAGCTTCCAAGAAAAACAGTCGTTTTAAAGAGCTGTAACTGCAGCTGTCCCCAAAAACAGCTGCAAAGATGCCGAATAAATAGGAGCTCAGGTAAAGGACTAGATACATATCTCTCTCTAACAAAGTCCTTAACAGTTTGTTAATCGTTATTGTAAATATTTAACTTTTGTTCTGAGTTATCAAAATCAAAAAGAAGTAATAATAATTGCAATTATCATGGTGGTCGTAGTGATGGTGGTAGTGGTGGTGGTGGTCATAGTATTCATGGTAGTAGTGGTGATGACATTGATGGTAGTGGTGGTGGTGGTGGTTGTGATGGTAGTAGTGTTGGTGGAGATAGAAGTAAGCTTTCTGTTGATGTCATTGGCTATTCCAGTTTCTCTGGGAGGGAGTGAAGGTCATGCCTGGCACAGCCCCCACGTTCCTGCTAGGTAACACAGAGAAGACAAAAAAAAGGAGGGAAAACTGGGCCAGCAAGGTAAAGGAGTAGCCAAGGTTGATATAACGGAACCAACTAGCCACGGCGATGTTAGTCAAAAACGGGGTTGAAAGAAATACGTTAGGTGTACTTTGCGTCGGGGTCAGGCTCCACTGAATATTTACCTGAAACACAAGTAGGATGGAGTTGTTCATTTGCACACATATTGTCACAGGGCATATGTATACGTGTTGTGCTTCACAGGACTTTTTTTTTTTCTACAATAACAATCATGCGCTAGAGGACAAAGCAGCATAGCAAAGCAAAGAAATTAACGACGTTACTTAATTAATAGTTTGCAGGATTTCGTTTTTTTTTTTCTTCGGTTTACAAATTACATTATTATGATATGAAAATGTTAAAGCTTAGCAAATTAACAAATATTTAAAAGGATATTTAAAACACTTTACCATTATAGCATCATGTAACTCTTAGTAAAATACACACACAAACACACATAGAATGAGGCAATTAGTACAGCTCTTTGGATGCTGACAATTTGGCATGGTTGACTGGACATTCTGCCTGTTTTGGCAACAGTACATTTTGGCAGTAGAGATAAACACACACACACACACACACAAATATGTATATACATGCAGAAGTATACACATACAGAGAGAGAGAGAGGGGAGATAGAGAGAAAGAAAAATTGAGACATTACAATTTATGGTCCCACTGTGTGGCACCTTGGGCAAGTGTCTTCTACTATAGCCTCAGGCTGACCAAAGCCTTGAGTGGATTTGGTTGACAGAAACTGAAACTCAACATATATATATATATATATATGGGGAGGGGTGGGTCTTTCTGTCTGTGTTTGTCCTCCACCACTGCTTGACAGCCAGTGTTGGTGTGTTTATGTCCCCATAACTTGACAGTTCAGCAAAAGAGATTAATAGAATAAGTACCAAGCTTTAAAAAAAAACAAAAATACTGGGGTTGATTCATTTGACTAAAATTTCTTCAAGGCAGTGCCCCAGCATGGCCACAATCTAATGACTGAAACAAGTAAAAGATTAAAAAAAAAAGATAAATGAGACAAACACTTTCCCTTTCTTCATATACATAAAGAGAAATATACTGAGAGAGAGAGAGAGAACGAGAGAAACATTAAAACATCTAATGTCAAATAAGTCAGCATGAATCAGTGATGCCAAATAGTCAGCGCCAAAATAGTTGCACCACAATGTCTTATACCAACACACACACACACACATTCACAATTTCCTTTGCTGAAAACTAAAGCTTCAAATTGCTGCACTGAGTTTCTCACTTTGCAATCTCAGAGACAAAGTGAAGCTTTAACTTCCAGGTAAATCAATAAATTAATAATTAAACTCTACTACAAACATTGAAAACTTTGTTTCCTCATTTGATTTACACAATCTAACATATATTATATTATATCATATTATATTATGTTATATTATATTAATAGTGCAGAAAAGCAACTAAGACAAGCAAAGCAAAAAAGAAAAAGGTGGTTAATAGAATTCAAGTATTTGTAAAGAGTTGAAAATGAAGCTGTATAGTGTTAATAATGCACTTGTAATGAATTAATTTACAAACTCCTTTTGCTATCTGTGCTACAAGAAACTAAAGAGAAAGAGTTGAGTTTTGTTTTCTTCCAAGTGAGTGACAAAAGAGACTCCGGTAGCTAAAATTTCAAACAGTTACTACATTTGAGACTTGAAATATAAAGAAATATTCGGTTTCTTTTTTTTTGGCTTTTTTTTTTTTTTTTCAGATATACATAATACTGTTAATTTATTTAATGGGTTAAAAATCAAATGCATAATGTTTACTAAAATATAGAAAATCTTCAGCATAAAAGAAAAAATTCTAACAAAAATATCTCTTTTTCTAGTTTTCTTTAATGGAAAGGTATATTCATGTGGAATCATATATGTACAAGCCTCATGCATAAATCTCATGTACGAGCTTCTTGAGTCTCATGCATGGGCCTTATGTACAACCCTTATGCATAAACCTCATATATGAGTCTCACTTATGAGCCTTGAGTATAAGCCTCATGTATGAGCTTCACACATGTATGAGGTTTGTGTTTTTACTTCACAGAGGAAGGTCAGACAAGATACGCAGTTACTAAATTTTATTTAAATGGATGACCTTATCTATATCATTGTTGTTGTTATCACTGATGTGGGGTAGACCCTGGTCAGCTAAGGCTGATCAGTTTTAAGGCACGCAGATAGTCCACTGAACAGCAAAACATGCCGCCATAGAACCATATTTTCAATTATGTTATATCTTTGCACAATCTGACTTGTAGTCATGTATCATTTGCAGTGAAGACTGACAATCAACACTATCCAGTTTATGCATGTATGTCTATAGATTCTAGTGCTAACCTGGGCAGAGGTGGGCATGGTGGACTCAGCCAGAATACAACATATGCTGTTCCTTGGTAGTTGGTGCAGACATGACTTTGTGATGAAGAAGTTTGCTTTGCAACTGTGTGGTTTTGAGTCAGTCCCAATGTGCAGCACATTGGATAATGGTCTTCTACTATAGCCCTGACCAACCAATGCTTTGCAAGTGAATTTCATAGATGAAAACTGTGCAAAAGCCCGTCCTTCCTGTATGTGTGTGTGAGAGAGAGTGTGTGTGTGTGTGTGTTATACTACTTGACAAGTGGTGGGTTTGTATATGAATTCAGGAACTCAGCAGTTCAACGAAAAAGAGAATAACAAGACAAGTACCAGACATGAAATAAGTCATGGGAGGTGGGGATGACTTTATGGACTAAAAACATTTCAAGGTGGTGCCCCAGCATGGCTACAGACTTATGACTTATGAACATAATATATATTTCTCTTTTTTGCTCAAACCCTAGGACTCGTCAGGCTCAACTTATTTCCATGGCTTACAAGTGGCCAGGATCACAATATTTCCCCTGAACAAGACATTTGTCTGTTGCAGGATTCAAGGCAAGCCAGTTTGGTGGGAGGGGCAAATTGATTATTTTGACTTCAGTACATGACTGATGTTTGTTTTATCAGCTCTACCCAAAAAGCAAGAAGGGCAAAGTTAACCTCGGCAAGATTTTAACTCAGGATGTAAAGAGCTGGAAGAAATGCCACTAAGCTTCTTGTCGAACATGTTGACAATTCTTCCACAGCCACCTCCTTACATAATATACATACATATATATAGGCACAAAGGTGCAGACAGAATGAAGAACAAAGAGGGTACAGAAAAAAGAGACAGAAAAGAAAAAGCAAGAATGAGACAGATGGGGGGGGGTATAAGTAGTTAGAGTAAGACGTCAGTAAAGAGAGAGAGAGAGAGAAAGATAAGAATCAAAGAAAGGAGTGTTGATATAGAGAAACAGAAAGAAAAAGAGAAAGGGAATGGTTTCTCTACAAGTTATAGCTATGGAATTCAAAGAAAGAAATCAAGACATATCTATGAAATCTAAAGATGTATTTAGTAAAATAGGTAATGAAAATAAAATGAATGTTAATAATAATGATGATAAAAAGGAATGTTAATAGTATTGTGTACAGCTATTTCCACACAGATACATGCTATCAGTTGTCTTCTTTTATGAACCCAATATGGCATCACGTTTTGAGTGAAAATGTTAGAAAATGATATGCATTGAAAAAAAAAAAACAAAAAACAAAAAAATTTTTAAAAGGAAAGCTGAACAGAAACTAAATTCTTTTAATGACATGGTGTGATATATGTTTATTGTTAAATCAGCAGGGGCAGGGGCGGTTGGATTCTTGTGATGAAGTTCATTGTTATTTTTACTTTAAAAAATATTGTTCAGAAATCTATACTAAAAAAGTCAATATATTTACATGGTTCATGGTATACTCATAGAGACACTAAGTAAAAGTTATCGGTTATTGGTTACAGTTAAGATATTACTAATCAAACAAATAGGATGATATCTACAATGACTCAGAAATTTTTACATCTCAACACGCATACACACGCAAGTGAGAGCTATTGGTAAATTGAATAAATTTACATAATTTATATACATACATGCTTAAATTAACTGATTACAACTGTTTCAATTAATCAATATAACTGATTGTAGAAAGGCATAGCTGGTGCATGGTTCCAGCACCACAGAATAGATCTCATAGTCATGAAGAGGAAAACTCCATTAAATTATAGCATTTCTGTTGTTAAGGCAATTTATTGTTTGTCCCAGTTTACTGCCTTGTCATACATTTAGATTATGAGGTCAACAATAGGATCAATAACCAACCAGCTTATATTAAGGCTGCTGTTGTTCTAACAGTAGGCAAATGTCTAATGCAAATAGGCTGCTGTGGAAAACTAAATATAAAACTGGATGTAAAAAATAACCATGATCAATATTTAAAAATACATGGAGTCTTAGAACTAGAGAGGAAATGGTAAGCTATGAACAATGATGCATTACTCAAATGCTTGAAACTATTCCAGCCAAGGATTTAAGCCGTTCCACAGCATTTCTGATGAAATTAATAGTCAACAATGGTTTACCATATTGACATAGAACTAGAGAATGAAAACGGTATGTCATGACCAGCAAATCTTTGTGCTCCATCATGGCATGAAACACAAAAGAAGCAGAGAATCTAAAATAGTAATGAGAGAGTAGTAAAATTTTACCATGGCACCACTATGCTACAATTATAAATAAATTGGTAAATAATTGAAAGTGAAGTCTTCACAAAGCAGAAGCTCATTAAGTAATTACATCACACCAAAACTCAGGTGATTAGGGTGAAATGACAATTTCTTCACCTGTGACATTAGACAATCTTGAAATTATCTTTTTAGTGGTAGATAATAAATTGCCTGATGCCAGAGGAATTGACCTATTCAGAATTAAGAGTCCAACCCATGAACACCACTAAGTGCTTGTAGAGGATTTGAACTCAACACACATGATTTTGTAGGTTACCACTTTACTCTTTAGGCCATCTGTCTCTCACAAACATAAATATTTTTATTTTTGCTTTTGTAATTTAATTTACTGAAATTTTTTTACAGCATGGTTGTGAATGAATCAGACTGAATAATATGGCATAAAGCATGGGAGAATTAACGTGTGTGTGGTGTGTGTGTGTGTGTGTGTGTTCAAGTGGAAATATACAAAAATAAATTAAGGTAAAATAACCACTAGCAGAGTTTTCCTTTTAGTTTTTGCATGAGAAAAAATGTGCATGTCTGTGTGCATACATGCTTAACTTAAAAACTGATTAAAAAAAAAAAACGAAAAAAAATAAAATTCCAAAAATTACCTAAGTATTTGATAAGCATAATTAAAATGCAAAAAAAAAATATACAAAAAAAAAGATTTAAAAAAAAAAAAGAAAAATTTTGGAAACCCATTGCAAGAAAACAGTCAACAAATCTTGAAAATAAAGGAATGGTGAAGTTTCAGGTGGGGAAATAAATAAATGAAGCAGATATACTGACAAGCAAGAATATCACAAAGGTGTAAATGGAATATTAACACGATTACAAAGGTCAGAGGACAGGTTTCTTTTTTTTTCTGCATCTCATATATTTTTCTAAAAGAATGGTGAAAGAGAATTTGAGGAGTAAATAAAAAAAAAAGCTTGGGTTAGGATTATTGTCTATGTAGATCTATTAGGAATTAATTCTCCTGTTAAGCTTCTTTAGGATTAATAATTTTCACTCTTGTTATTTTTCTAGTTGCTTGTTTGGATGCTTTTTTTTCTGTGCATGTTCTCTAAGGAAAAACAAAACAAAAACAAAATAAAAGCATTCAGGTTTCACATTCCTATAGTATACGAACCTGCTCCAAACCGTTTTTTCACCAATGACAGCCGATAACCTAAACCAACAAGTTCAAATTCAAGACCAGATAGTGTGGCCCCTTCAGCAATGAAATGCAAGGCAGTAGGTGAAGGGGTGCTAGGTCCGTTACTGGTTTCGAATTTTGCACGGATGTTCCCTTGGGTGCCATTTTCACTCATTTCGGAAATATCATCCAACTTCCATGTAGCCCGCTTTTCCTCGGCATTCCTGGTGGAACAGAGAAGTGGAATAAACTAAAACTCAAAATGAAGACTGTATTGAAGTACAATATGGCATGTGGAAACTGTTAATGTTGTACATGTATATGAGCTTGCAGATCGAATGTTATAGACAGCACACATACACCATCATCATCATTTAATGTCCAGGTTCCATGCTGGCATGGGTTAGATGGATCCAAGGGCTGCATCATACCCCAGTGTCTGCTTTGGCAGGGGTTCTATGACTGGATGACCTTCTTAACACCATATATGAATAACTATAGATATATACTTGTTTGAGAGCAAGTGTGTGTGAACATATGCAAATATTTATACAAATGTATATACATGTACATGTTTGTGAACAAAATTGTATATACAAGCATGGAAGAATATTGAATATCTATATCAACATGTTTGCTTGTGCGTGTGTGTGTGTTTTGCTTCAAACAAACAGACAAACTATAAAGCTCTGAAGATATTCTAACTCAATACTGTACCAGTTTCCACTAGGGATACTTTGCATGTTGGCCACATCTCCATTGACTGGAACTGTTACTTGGATGTTCTTTAGAGCGACAGGCTTTGACATTGAACAAGGGTTATACTTATAATCCAGTCGGAAGTTGGTAACTGTTGAAGTGCACTTCCAGTAGACTACCAAAGGCAGAGGTGTGTTGTCTACACCAGGCATTGGTTTTACCTGGAAAAAAAAAATACATTTAGAAACAAAATAATAATATCTCTACCAAAAGCAAACAACAGTGGCAGCATTTTTGTCTTTGAATCAATGTTCTTGTTGTGTTGTGATCTGAGATTTAATAACAATAAACTAGCAAGGGAACAAACCAAGTCAACACAATAGGCACTATGCAGTTGTTTGATCTGCAAGAAATAGCTGCTGAATCCATCTCAAATCAAATCACATTTGACCATCTTAAATCATTCAGGATATATTGAATAGTGTGGTCAAAGATGCATGATACTTGAATACAAGATGGAATGGCTACAACTGGAATGCCTTTCATCAGAGACCTGCTTAAAACAACAACCAGCAATGGAACTTATATGTCAGTGCTATCTGTTGATGTAGTAGCCAAATATCTTAATTGATTCCTAAAAGTCTTTTATAACAGAATAACATAAGTCAAGCCAACATGAAATTTTGACGAAAGGTTTTGAGTTTGTACCATAGGACCTGAGGTGGCCACAGGCAGGATAGCATCAAAGACGTGTGGAAAGAGGATGTAAATAAATGTTTTTGGAACTGAATGTCTTTTGAAATCCAGCCACTGAACATCAGAGTAGTAGAGGAAGCTGTTTCTTATGTAGATAACATGAAATAAAATAAGCTTTCTGGTGTAACACCACTATATGGCCAAAAAGTGCCTTTAGGGGCATCTACAATATTATAATCATTCAGGTTCGGCCAATGGTTCAAAAGTAATTTACTCAATTCTGTCTATCTTTTTTAGGGAAGGACTCCCGAAAAAGACCAATGAGTTCTATCTTCTTCATATGACTTAGCTATAAAAAGCAAAAAGCACAAAATGTCATATCTGAAGATCTACCTGGCTAACAATAAAATTATATACTAACTGTGATATCTGACAACAAATTTTATGGGAAGATAGAATTGATAACAAAATCCACTCTAGTATTTTTCCTGTCACTTATTTTCGTTAATTAAATCTAACCCAGTACTTTTCCAATATTTTTTTCTTTTTGTAGTCAATTAAATCCATCCCATAATTTACAGATACATCAACTCCAAGAAGATGAAAAGGAAGCTCAACATCAGAAGAATATAAAGGAGTGTAACTAAATACATCAAAGTCTGTTTGGCATTCAATTATACTACCAACTTAACTATAACAAAAATAATTGATATGTACATATATAATGTACACCAAGACATGTGAAACAAAATTTAAAAGTACTGCATTTTGTTTCTTTTTAGATGATTCATATAATAAAAATTATATCTTTTGTATTACAAATATACATAAGAGAAAAGTGTAAGTGGAAAATCAAGTTTATCTACCTGATATTTCAGTATATCAACATTGAAATACGATGCTGACTTATTGATCTCTCCTTGAGCACGAAGGTGTTCTGTTAGAGCAGTCATATCAAATATATATATCGAACTATTGGTTGTGCTCTGTTGGGTGTCCCTGAAAAAACC
>NC_043004.1:88992193-89007193 GCF_006345805.1 Octopus sinensis
TGATGATGATAATGTTGGTAATAATATCGATAAAAGTTTAGCCATCATTAAGACAACCATGACAAGAATAGCAACAACAATGTAATGATGACAATAGGGATATGAGGTGTGTGTAGGGGATTATGGTAGGGTTCACTCATGATATAAAGTAATTTAAATTGTCTATTGGAAGATGTAAGATAGTTTAAATTGTCTATTGGAAAAACAATAAAGAAGATATCAATTGAAGTGACTAAAATTATAATAAGTATAATATAGTTATATATGTTTGTTTTAAAGTTACAAGACAGGACTGAATAGAAAGGGGACAACAAAAAGCAATATCAAGTAACTAAAAGAGAAACCAAGTGTCAGTTATACTTAGCAAGGAGAGAAGATGCTCTGTGATACACATATCAGAGACTTGGGCTGTTTTGGATGGCAAGGCATTGTACAAGAAAAAAATCAAACTGGTGTCGGGGAGAAGTGCGTATAGAATGATAATGGCACATTTGTTTTTACTGACACCAAAATGAAAGTATCAAGGAAGTGATATTACATGAGGTTGAATGAGGAGGATGCAGAAAAGAGAGAGACTTAAAAAGGAACCAGCCATTGAAATTGACAGTGGCACGATAACAAAGGCAATGAAGGATATGAAGGCATGGAAGTGGGCTGAACCATCAGGTATTGTCCCTGAAATGATTAAAATACCTGGTGAAGTAGGTCATGTGTCACTCATATAATTAGTCAGGTAGTAGAAGGGAAGGGGTCATATCTAATGACCGATATAGTAGCATCATCAAAAACGGCTACAAAGGAGGTGCACTAGACAAAGACAATGAACTACAGAGACATCAACTTGAACACTGGCTTGTGAAGGTTATAGGAAGGGTTACAGCATGATTGATGAGAAAGAGAATTAGCTTAGATAAGATGTAGTTTGGCTTTGTGCTAGAAAGAGGAACTACTAATACCCTTTTCTTAATGAAACAACAGCAGGAAAAATACTTAAGAGTGAACTTTTACATGTGGCATTTGTTGACCTGGAGAAAGCAACTGACAAGGTTTGAAATTCTACAATCTGATGGTCACTAAGAAAACTAAAAGTAGACAAATAGCTTATGAGGGCTTTTTAAACCGTGTACAGAGGTGAAGCCAGCAAGGTCAGAGTGAGCAATGAGTTTAGTGGTTAATTTAGCCTGTTCAGACTCAACAGGATTCGGTTCTTAAACCCCAATCATGTTCAATATAGTCCTCAAAGCTGAGACAATTTTGAATTTAAGCCTGCCTGTCCATGGGAATGCCTACAAATTCAGCTATAAGAACCAGGTCATCAGTATACAAAATATTTAGAAGTTCAAACATGGAAACAAAATCTAGAATCAGAGACTTCAAAGTAAGGTCAGTAAAGGCTCAAGTTTTTGAGAAGAAAACAAGACCCTGCTTACCATAAGGGAAATAACCAAACTCAACTTAGAGAAAGAAACATGTAGGAATTCCAGATGGAATTGTGTATCTATACGGATATACAAAAGGAGTGGTAGGTGGGATCACAAGACATTTAGCAAAGAGAGTAGACTTCATAAGAAGTAAATGGTAGGAAAAACTCCCTAGAAATAGCTAATTGCTTTCATTACCTAAGTGACCTAAGTAGCAGTGGCGGTGGCTGGTCTGAAAGCATAGTAACCAGAGGAAGAATAGATGAGGTTAAGTTCAGAAAGTTATTATTACTGTTGGTGGTAGCATAGGGTTTCACTTGCACAATAAAAAGCAGCTTATATGATGCTTGTATTCAGGGTGTGATACTGCATGGTAGCAAGACAAGGGCACTGAATGTAAAGTATTTATAACAACTGGAAATAATGAAGTAAAAGCGCTCCATGAGATGTGTAATGTTAGTGTATGGAACAAACTGGATTTAAGAAGAATTAGTCGCTGTGTGCAAGAGAAAAGACTGTGCTGATACAGATGGAGAATGTCAGATGTATAAAGAATTTCCATTGCTTGAAGTGGATGGAAGTTGTAGAAGAGGGAGACCAAGAAGGCATGGCATGAAATGGTGGACATTGATTTCAAGAAACAATCTCATGAAAGAAATTACAAAGATTGTCAATGAAGTGGTATGGGAGAAGATCCACCCACTCATGAAAGCAGGACAAACGTCCATAAAAATGATGGTGATGCTGGAATATTAACATCTGAGTCTCTCACCTATCATGTTCTTGTTAGTGATGACGATGAAAGCCAATCTACGTCAAGATATCAAATGCATGAACAATGAAGTGATGTGCACATTAGCCTCAGTGTGTCGCAAAGCAAAGATGTACCCTACTAATTTATGACTTACCTGATTAAAAGCAAACCAACTTGGAGAGGAGGGTACAGACTGAGGACGGTAGCTTTGAGATTTAGGACTGTCAGTAAAACTGGTAGTTGAGCAGGGATCGAAACAGTCAATCTGAGGCAGAGATGACCGACTGCGGTTGTATTTTGGAAGAGATGGTGGAGGCTGGATGGGACAGTAAAAGAAGCTAAGAGGAGAGTCAATCAAGCTAGGAGAGGAACTGAAGTAATCAGAACTACTCACCTGTGGTAAAGGAGTTTTAGTGCGTGAAGGAGGTCTAGGAGGATGAGGAAAGGTAGTATGTGGGGCAGCAGTAGTCCCCAGACTAACTGGAGATGTGGTTTGACTAGAAGTGCCAACTACTTTGGTATTAGGGGGTAAGGGTAATGCACATAGATCTTGATTAGGTTGGCTAGTAATGGCTGCATCACTGGCATCTGTAAATACAGCAGACAAGAATAAAAATGACGTTTGAATATGGAATTTCTCAGCAACAAAACAAAAGTGAAGAAATAATTTAGTCCTGATACACAGTGAAAAATAGGAGAAGATGCTCAAGGCTAGGATGCCTTTAGGTTTATATTGTTAGGGCTGAGTTGAGACTAATCAACAACAAGGTAGTTTCTATGCAATCATTTGACTTGAGAGAAATGGAAATGTAATCTCCCTCAATTCCCTAGATTTTTTTTTAAAAAAAAGAACATTCTATAATATATTTATAGATTTGCTATGAAAAAAAAAAAAAAACTTGGTGGTCACAACTGGAAATACTACAGCTACATAAATCAGAACAACAAAATTCATCTCATTTGCAAATAGTAAAACAAAGAAATAAACTCTGACATTCCACCTCAAGTAATGAGAAACAATAGAATGATGGGAAATTTTTAATATAAGCTTCAATTGTTGAGAACAATTCTCTTGAAGGAAGGAAATTGACAGTTGGCAGACATATATACCAGTTCCTTTGCATATATATTTGTGGCCTTCGTCATTGGACTAGAAACAATTATTATTATTTATTGGATAACATCTTTCCCTATCTCCTCCACATGTTTTTATAAAATCTACCCACTCTGAGTTTTAACATTTCTTGTATACAATACAATTACTTTACTTTATGCAAAGGAAAGGTGTTAATGAAGCGTTTTTCATACTTTGGCCACTGCTTCAAAGTCAGACCAGGACATAAAATCAAGGAAAACTACACTTTTTTTGTGAAACATCAAGGTAGTGTGTACACAGAGATTCTGGCATGGTTGGTGAAATCAAACAGCATATCTAAATTCAGCTAGAAAAAAAATGCTTCAGAACACTTGTCTATTTAACAGACACATTTTCCATCCTCAAATTCTGTAGACTTGTGGAATAATATGTTGATGGGGATTATGAAAACTTACTAGAACTTGAAAGAGTTGTTGTTGAACCACTGTCTGATGTTTGGAGTGTTACATCTGTCTGTGAAGATGGGGCAAATGGTGATTGCATATTGTAATTGTTTCCACCAGTTGGCGTAGAAGCAGCACTTGTGTTAAATAAATCCAGTTTCAAAAGATCATGACTGGGTTTCCCAGGGCTACAAATAAAATAAGATTTATTTATTTATGTCTTTAATCTTCAATAAAAAAAAAAAGAAAAAGAACAAGATAGCACATATAGTCATGGCCAAAAGTCTGGAACATATTTTGATATACGTGATGCACTAGCTTCTATTTATATAAAAGTAAACAATTTAGTCTAGAACTATATTTTTGATTTTGCCTGTTTTTCCTTCTGGATATTGAACCATTGGATTAGTTATTACGTAAATATATCTCTATGTTGTATACATTTTAATGGAATTTTACCTGGGCATAACAATTGTAATTTTAAAACATTTTCCAAACTTTTGGCCACAACTATATTCTAGCAATTTATAAGACTATGTTTATAGGTTGTCTCTTTGATTTTATTATTAGTACCATAATAACATATTACCTGAACTAATTCGATGTGTTCTAATCAATGCTGTCCCTAAAGAAAATGCTTTATCATTTCAATATCATCCTTCATCATCATCATCATCATCATAATCATCATTTAACATCCGCTTTCCATGCTGGCATGGGTTGGACAATTTGACTGAGGACTGGCGAGTCAAATGGCTGCACCAGGCTCCAATCTGATCTAGCAGAGTTTTTATAGCTGGATGTCCTTCCTAACGCCAACCACTCCGATAGTGTAGTGGGTGCTTTTACGTGCCACTGGATCGAGGGCCAGTCAGGCTGTACTGGCAACGGCCATGCTCAAATGGTGTTTCACTCAAATTTCTAAAGTATCAGATAATTTTTTATCAGATTCACTAAGACAAAACAATAATTTCTAGCAAGTGTAGATACTATACATCAAAGGTGGTGATGATCAAAACAGCATAACACAAGGCAAAATAGCTTTTTAGGAAATGCTAACAAATAATTGCTAACAAGAGAGGGAGCAAGGAAAGTCGATCAACCCTGGCAACAGGTATAAAGGGAGGTACAATTCCTTCCCCCCATGAGGTCATATTGGATTACCACCCTAAGCTTCATTATGACATTGATTCCCAAAGCCCAACTGTAAAAACTAATGATTATTTAAGACACTGGCTCCAAGCACAACTAGACTTGATCTGACTATGAAAGCAAGATGTAGATGACGACTTCAGTTGGGATTCAAATTAATTTTATAGTCATTACCAAAGATAGGATCAAAGAGGTACAAGTTCCCTAAGTGCTTTTGTCCCTGGGTGCTCAAAACTTTTGCTCTGACACAGCTGCATATAATCAATATAAAACATTAGTAATTATCAGTAACAGTCCCTTTTTGAACTGGGTTCATACTCAAAAATAAATAAATATTCTGTAATTTCCATAATTTCTTACATAAAACCCAGACAAAAGCCATGAATAAGTTCTAACATTTGCAGCTGAAGCCCTTCTTAGAATTCTCCACAAAATGTGGTCAAGGGAGAAATATTTATGATGCAGCAACAGATAGAAGCATCAGCATAGAAGTATTATAGTAATGATATGAACTGAAGGACAGACAATCGCAGGACAAAGCATGTAATAAATTATAGATTTTTGTTGATAGATTACATCTGAAGACAATAAAAAAAAAGAAAAGATACTCACTCTAGTGTATCAGATTCAGACTGGGATCGTTTCATTTTCTTGTCTACTGGTGTTTGACAGCGACGCTTCTGAAGAATGGAAAGAAAGTAAAATTTCAAGATATCTTCATAAAAATCAACTTGCAGGAAATAAAGGAAAAATACATCAGAAATTTAGCAGGAAAAAAAAACCCAAGAAAATTGGGGAAGTGAAAGGTCATAGTAATTCTTCTTAGACAGGTATATATCCTGAAAGTCAAATATCACAGATAAAAAGAGAAAAGTCCAAATAGTCTTTTGTAATGGTTGTGTGTGGTAAGAAGTTTGTTTCCCAACCACATAGTTCTGAGGTTCAGTCCCAGTGCAAGGCACTTTATGCAAGTGTCTTCTATTGGATCAACCAAAGCACTTTATGCAAGTGTCTTCCTTGGATCAACCAAAGCTTTGGTAGTGGATTTGGTGGATGGAAACTGAAAGAAGCTTGTTGTGTGTGTATGTGTGTTTTTGTGTTTATTGCCCACCATTGCTTGACAACTGGTGTCCGATGTTTATGTCCTTGTAACTTAGCAGTTCAGCAAATAAGGTTAGAATAAGTACCAGACTGAAAGAAATAGCTGCTGGGGTTGATTCATTTGACTAAAGCCCTTCAAGGCAGAGCTCCAGCATGACCACAGTCTCATGACTGAAACAAGTAAAAGATGTTGAATTTCAAAATATGCATCAAAGAATCAATGGAAAAAATGTCTGTATATGTCTTTACCAATCAAAACAAAAGTGAGCCAATGTGCATGACATTTAAGCAAATGATTGACCACATCTTTATATGCAATGGGTTTGTAGGACAGGGATTAGCTTGATGATGAGAGTTCTAATTGATCTGATCAATGCAACAGACTGCTCAAGAAATTAACATGCAGGTGGTTGAGCACTCCACAGACACATGTACCCTTAACATAGTTCTCAGGGAGATTTGACATGACACAGAGTGTGACAAAGTTGACCCTTTGGAATATAGGTATAGCTCGTTTTTGCCAGCTGAGTGGACTGGAGCAATGTGAAATAAAGGATACAACACATCTCTGGGAATTGAACTCCAGACCTTACAATCAGGAGCTGAATACCCTAATCACTAAGCCATGCACCTTCACAGAACAGGGATTATATAAGCAATAAGGTTAAAGACTTACATGTGGCACTGTTGGTGACAGCCTCAATCCTTCAATGGAGGCACGGATGTCTTCTACCGTTCCAGTTGGCGTGGAACCATTTGGGCTGAGTGGGCGGATTTCAACTTTTATTTTTTTTTTAAGATCAGAGTCACCTTCTACAAAAAGAAAAACATTTGAAAACAATTAGAATAAATAAATATCATGAAATATTCTTTTCTGCTCTAGGCAGAAGGCCAGAAATTTTTTGGGAGGGGGTCCAGTCAATTAGATCAACCCCAGTACACGACTGGTACTTAATTTATTGACCCTGAAAGGATGAAAGGCAAAGTTGACCTTGGCAGAATTTGAACTCAGAAAATAAAGACAGACAAAATACTGCTAAGCATTTCGCCCAGCATGCTAACGTTTCTGCCAACTTGCTGCCTTAAATATCATGAAATATTATTACATAGAGTGATTTACTCTCTAAACATGTTCTATTTTCCCCTAACAATCAGTGCAGAGCCATCTAGGTTATTTACTTAGTTTCTTTTCATCACTACTATGACAAACTAGGCAAAGTTGTGAGGTCGTAATAAGTCAGGTAACAACTGGGCGTTTTTTTCTCATACTCGTCACAATAATCTATGATACCATATTACTACAGCCTATTTATACGTAACACTTTATGGAATGAAATCAAAGACATAACCAGTTACTTATACAATATTTACACTGTTTCTAACTCAATATTTAAAATTAAGTATGATTTATATTGTGTGTGTGTGTGTGTGTGTGTATATATATATATATATATAAATATATATATATATATATATGCTTTTATTCTTTTATATGTTTCAGCTCAAAGGTTGTGGCAACGCTGGAGCACAGCCCAGTGTAATCACATTTTCACCTACATTCTTATGTAGTTGGCTTCTGGCAAAAGAGGGAGTTCAATATTGCTACCTGCTTTTGAATCAAATGCTTCAGAACCAAACGAAACAAAAAAATTTTTTTTTCGAAAGAAATTTCATACTTCATAATTCTTCTTTATAAATTTACGGTTTTCCACATAATCATGAAATTTTCACAGGAACTTCTCATTAAATAATCTTATTAGTTAGTGATTAGTGTTGTTTCATCCTAATCATCCTAACTACACAATTATTAACAAGTTAATATAGTTACTGCCCTTTGCATTAAATATGTTAACGCTAACTGAACTATAATATATATATATATTATCAGTGAAGATTCAAAATCATTCTCTTGACTCCCTGCATTTTGAAGCTAAGGTCTGTCATGAGACCAAGGACACATAAGGTAGGAGCTTGACCCGATTTCCATGGCTGAGATTACAACACTCTCCAGTGAACAGGATATAGGTCTGTCACAGGGTTAACTTCCCAGCTATTGCTGGATCTCATTTACAGCTGAGTGAATTGAAGTAATGTGAACACAATGCACAGCCCAGTCTGGGAACCAGAGCTGCGATCATGAGTGCAACAACCTAATCACTAAACCATAAGCTTTCACTTTTGAAGCTTAAGAGAACAACAATTTAGAGCTTCTTTCATCAATTTTCATATGAAAAACAATTACAAATTTCAAATTATACCCAACTAGGCGCAGGAGTGGCTGTGTGGTAAGTAGCTTGCTAACCAACCACATGGTTCCGGGTTCAGTCCCACTGCGTGGCACCTTGGGCAAGTGTCTTCTACTATAGCCTCGGGCCGACCAAAGCCTTGTGAGTGGATTTGGTAGACGGAAACTGAAAGAAGCCTGTCATATATATGTATATATATATATATATATATATATATATATATATGTATGTGTGTGTGTGTGTTTGTCCCCCCTAGCATTGCTTGACAACTGATGCTGGTGTGTTTATGTCCCCGTTAATTAGCAGTTCGGCAAAGAGACCGATAGAATAAGTACTGGGCTTACAAAAGAATAAGTCCCAGGGTCGAGTTGCTCGATTAAAGGCGGTGCTCCAGCATGGCCGCAGTCAAATGACTGAAACAAGTAAAAGAGTAACTATATCAGTATAATTTTTTTGCTATAACGATAGAGATAAAGCTAAAGAGCAACAGGGCTGTGAGGTTAACGTGCTGATTGCTGGCCAAGTGTATAAATCTTAGTAAAGAGATTAAGCATGGGACATAACTCTGTGTAAACCAAATACCATTGTTACATTATATTCACCAGAGTTGAGTGATTAACATGCTGCAAAGGCAATTGTTTTGACAAAAACTGTTCTGCCCATATTAGTATTTTAGCTTCTTTTCTTCTTTCTTTTTTGTTGCTATTGTTTGCTTTTTAATGAATGTAAAACAACAAAAAGAAAAGGAAAAAATTGTGTTTAGATATTGGATTATCCAAACAAACCTTCATATTTGTCATATATAAAGTAGCATACAATAAATAATTCTGTATAATGTATTTGAACTAAATATAATCAATCTAATTATCTTAGATATTATAATATTATTTCTTTCACACAGCTACCGTCAGTAGCTATATGAAAAAAATAAAGGGGAGCAAGGCTCAAATAGAGGTAAGTTTGAACTAATGACAGCTGGTCAAATTGATGAAATATTGCAGCAATTAACAATTAATAATTAAAAATACATTACCTGAATCACTATCACTTTCACTAGAGCACCAGCTTGTTTTGTCTCCGTTCAATACAAAAAGTTAAGGATAAATACAAATCTATAGATTTAACAAGATATATATTTCATGTCAGTCATTAGAAGAAAAATATAATTATGAAAGAAAAATCTTAATTACTAATAGTATTTTCAAAACTCTAACAGAAAGGAGAGGGAGTTGTTACACAATAACAACACATGGCATGATACAAATAAATACTTTAAGTGGAATGCCAGCAAATTTTATATATGTGAAAGATAGTGAAATAGGCTACCAATAATAATAATCCTTTCTACTATAGGCATGAGGCCTGAAATTTGTAGGAAGGGGACTGATCAATTACATTGACCCCAGTGTTTCACTGGTACTGATTTTATTGACTCCAAAAGGATGAGAGGCAAAGACAACACCAGCAGAATTTGAACTCAGAACATAATGAGTCACAATAAATACAACAAAGCATTTTTTCTGATGCTCTAACAATTCTGCCGGCCCTCTGTCTTAATAATAATAATCCTTTCTACTATAGGCACAAGGCCTGACATTGGGGGGAGGGGGATAGTTAATTACATTGACTCCAGTACTCAACTGGTACTTATTTTATTGACACCCAAAAGGATGAAAAGGCAAAGTTGACCTCAGCAGAATTTGAACTCAGAATGTAGCAGCAGACGAAATGTTGCTAAGCATTTCGCCCAGCCTGCTAATGAATAATAATAATGATAATAATAATAATAATAATAATAATAATGGTTTCAAATTTTGGCACAAGTGCTTTTGTAATATATGTTTCATTTGCAATAATTACGAACAGAACGTATATAAGTCATAGTTCTCCAATCCATGCCAGCAAGGAAAACTGATGTATGATGATGACAATGATAACTACAATGAAGCTGATGATGAAAGTAAAATATCTTAAATCAAGATGCAATACCAGGCGCTGGCTCTCATGGCTACTGACCTTAACTGATTGGAAGCATTAGAATGTAAATGTTTTGTCTTGGTGTAAAAGATGGGCTACAGCAAATCTTCTGCTCAATACTACAGATTTGCTTGTCAGTTGTTTGACTTTAATCAATTGAGCACGTCCCTTAGTGGCTGATGATATGTGCATCTCTGATCATGAGCAGAAGTAGTGGGGGAGCATGATAGTCATGCACTGAGAGGAATTCTTTGGGGTTTGAATAATTCACCTTTGGATACATGGCTGTTTCATTAAACATCCTTAAACAACCCTTAATCAGGGACCTTTTGAGCAGGATGGGCTACTTGACCTGAAAATTCTAACTGGATCCCACCTGCAAGGACATGCGCTGTTTACCTTGATATGAGACCACCCTGTAGTGCACATATGGCTGTGATGATGAGCATGGTGTACCCTTATGGGATGGGTAGTCATGATGGGTATATTGGGCTTTGTATATTTGTGCCCCAGTGTCACTTTGATAGCATGCACTGCTCTCTCACTCAATAATAATGATAATGATAATTATTTCAAACTTTTGCCACAAGGGCAGCTTGAGAGAGGTGGGGATGAGTTGATTACATCAATCCCAGTATTCAATTGGTACTTATTTTATTGACCCTGAAAGGATGTAAGGCAAAATCAACTTCATCAGAATTTGAACTCAGAACTTAGCAACAGGCTACGCATTTCATGCAACAAACTAGTGATTCTGCCAGCTTAATAATGATAATAATAATAACAGGTGTGGTTGTGTGGTAAGACACTTGCTTCCCAACCACATGGTTCCAGGTTCAATCCCACAGCATGACACTTGGACAAGTGTCTACTACAGCCTCAAGCCAACCAAAGCCTTGTGAATGGATTTGATAGACAGAAACTGAATGAAGTCTGTTATATAAATGTATATAAATATCTGTGAGTGCGTGTCTTTGTGCCTGTGTTTGTACCCCACCACCACTTGACAATCTGAAAATACATCCAAAAACCTTAGAAATACCCTACAATCTAAATGTATTGCAAAAGTCAGCATTACTTGGAACTGCATGCATATTGCGTAAAGTACTGTCTGTCTGAGGTCCTTGTTGCAACTTGACAAACAGTACAAACTCCAGGTAGACACAATATCTTCAGTCGACAACTTCACAATATTGTATATTGTGCAACGTCTATAATAATAAGAAAAATAATAATAATAATCCTTTCTACTATAGGCACAAGGCCTGAAATTCTGGGGGAGGGAACTAGTTGATTAGAGTGACCCCAGTGCTTGACTGGCATTAATTTATCAACCCCAACAGGATGAAAAGCAAAGCCGACATTGGCAGAATTTGAACCCAAAATGTAAAGACCAGGCAGGCTCATAATTCTGCCAACAATGATAAGGATACAGTCTAAAAGAGTATCGGGCTGTTTACTGTAACCTTCTTCATCAACATCAGGTATTACCTAATAAAAAAAAATTACAAAATGTAATTAACATTAACTATTAAATGATCAAAAAATTATATTCATAACAATAACAAAGAGTGGACTTCAAACTGTCCTTACTAACAATACAGAAAGATAAGTTTGATGTAAGTTTATCTTCACTTTGAATTTAATTTGTTGTTATATACTTAATATACTATATTTAATTTGTTGTAAAAATACAAACCCAAACAATTGAACAAGAATTTATTAAAAAAATCATTTAAAAAGGTACTTACACCATTGCTACTTGTAGTTTCTCTGTAGGGAAAAAAAAAAACAAAAACAAGAAAGATCAATAAAAATGACATGAAGTTCATATAAACAGGAATTGAATGATTAAATAATGATACAGCATAATAAATTAAATGTTGTTGGTAATATTGTTGTCGTCATTGTGGAAATAGCAATAGCATGAAACCATAAGGTCACTGTGAACTAAGTCAGTGATTGTGATTCCCAGCTGGAGGAATTTCATTACCTAAAGCACTAACATATTTCTTTATCATTTAGTCAGGAGAGATGGCATCAGCCAAACCAAGAATATGTTTTTCAAACTCAGTTCTGTATCAACTGATCAATGTTCTAATTTCTCTACCACATCCTCTTTTACAATATATAGGCGTAGGAGAGGCTGTGTGGTAAGTAGCTTGCTTATGAACCACAGGGTTCTGGGCTCAGTTCCACTGCATGACACCTTGGGCAAGTGTCTTCTACTATAGCCTCAGGCCGATCAAAGCTTTGTGAGTGGATTTGATAGACGGAAACTGAAAGAAGCCCATCGTATATATGTATATATATATATATATATGCATGTGCGTGTGTATACATTTGTGTCTCTGTGTTTGTCCCCCCAAACATCGCTTGACAACCGATGCTGGTGTGTTTACATCCCTGTAAATTAGCAGTTCGGCAAAAGAGACCAATGGAATAAGTACTAGGCTTACAAATAATAAGTCCTGGGGTCGATTTGCTCGACTAAAGACATGCTCCAGCATGGCTACAGTCAAATGACTGAAACAAGTAAAAGAGAGTAAAGAGATATGTGTGTGGGAACATGTATGCATATCATCATCATCATCGTTTAACGTCTGTCTTCCATGCAAGCATGGGTAGCACACTTGACAGGAGCTGGCCAGGTAGAAGACTATCCCAGGCTACTGTGTCTGCTTTGGCAAGGTTTTTATGGCTGGATGCCCTTCCTAACACCAACTACTCTAAAGAATGGACTCGGTGCTTTTTATGTGGCAGAAGCACAGACAAGGTTAATTTTGGCATGATTTTTACAGCTGGATGCCCTTCCAAATGCCAACCATTTTACAGTGTGGACAGGGTGCTTTTTACTGTTAATGTTTGCTGTTATGTTCAGCTATAGTGAAAACAATTTTGCATTAATCTGAGAGGGTTATCCTGTACTTTTGTAGAGTACAAATTTATTCTTAAACAAGAATATTGTTGACAGTGACTTCGAAATTTCAGCCAGTTAAGTAATATGATAATGGCTTAATTGGTCAAAACTTCCATGTCAGTTAGCAACATTCTTGTTTAAGAATAAATTTAAGTACGTATGCGCAGGAGTGGCTGTGTGGTAAGTAGCTTGCTAACCAACCACATGGTTCCGGGTTCAGTCCCACTGCGTGGCATCTTGGGCAAGTGTCTTCTGCTATAGCCTCGGGCCGACCAATGCTTTGTGAGTGGATTTGGTAGACGGAAACTGAAAGAAGCCTGTCGTATATATGTATATATATATATATATGTATGTGTGTGTGTTTGTGTGCCTGTGTTTGTCCCCCTAGCATTGCTTGACAACCGATGCTGGTGTGTTTAAGTCCCCGTCACCTAGCGGTTCAGCAAAAGAGACTGATAGAATAAGTACTGGGCTTACAAAAGAATAAGTCCCGGGGTCGATTTGCTCGACTAAAGGCGGTGCTCCAGCATGGCCGCAGTCAAATGACTGAAACAAGTAAAAGAGTAAAAGAGAGTATGTATGTGTGTGTGTGTGTGTGTATGTGTGTGTGTGTAATGTAACAACAGCAGTAAAACAAACTTCAAGCATAAAAAAATATTAACAGAGGACTGTGCAAGCTGAACTAAAGAGTAACTTCTTGTTTAATTTTAATAATTCCTCTTAAGTAAATTAACTGCTTAATCTTTCATTGGAAATAAAAAGACAGGAGAGAAAAACAAAATAAATAAAAAATAAATAAAGACATAAAGTTACTTTCTAAAATTTAATTTCAATTCCAAAACCATTAGCAATATTTTTAGCAAAATCAATATTGTAGCTTTTGTATTTGCTTTACAAGATTCTTGATATGAAACTGTCTATTGAAACAGACTTTTTGTATCTCAGAAGGGTCATTATGCCAGTAATTATGGGCATAATCACCTCCCAAGACACAACAATGTTATTGTAATCTCATGAAATAAAGCAATCAAGGCATGATATTGAATGCTGATATGAAAGAGATGACATTACACCATAGAAACTCAACTCGCAGACATAGCAAGAGACATTTATCAGACATTGTTAAAGATGATGATAATAATAATAATAATAATAATAATAATAATAATAAATGCCTTGATGCAGTACCAGGCAGTGGCTCTCGTGGCTTCTGATCTTAACTGATTGGAAGTGTTATCATGTACATTGTTTTGTCTTGGTATAAAAGATGGGCTACAGCAAATATTCTGCTCAATACCACAGATTTGCTTGTCCGTTGCTCGACTTTAACCAATTGAGAACGTCCCTTGGTGGCTGACGATATGTGCATTTCTGATCACAAGCAGAAGTAGTGGGGGAGCATCATAGCCATGTGTTGAGAGGAATTCTTTGGGGTTTGAATAATTCACCTCTGGAAACATGGGCGTTTCGTTCAACATCCTTAAACAACCCTTATTCAGGGTTACTCGACCAGAAGAAAATTCTATCTGGACCCCACCTGCAAGGTCATGTACTTTCTACTATAGGCAGAAGGCCTGAAATTTGGGGAAGAGGACAAGCCAATTACATTGACCCCTGTGTGTTACTGGTACTTATTTCATTGACCCTGAAAGGATGAAAGACAAAGTTGACCTCGGCAGAATTTGAACTCGGAACATGAAGATGGACGAAATGCTGGTAAGCATTTTGCCCAGCATGTTAACAATTCTGCCAGCTTGCCACCTTAATAAGAAGAACAATGGTGTCAATTTTTGGACAAGGCCAGCAATTTTGAAGGGAAGCAGTTAGTCAATATCATCAACCCCAGCACTTGCAACTACAAAGGGAGAAGAGGCAAAGCTGATCCCCGGT
>NC_043004.1:89012193-89134693 GCF_006345805.1 Octopus sinensis
AGCATCTCAAAATAAATACAATAACGAAAGGGTTAACATCTATTTTTTACCATTCTAGCTTGGTCTTCAACAGACATTTATTCGAGGGAACAATTTATGACCAGGTGCCCTTCCTGTCACCAACCTTTGCCTGTTTTTCAAGTAAGCAAGTTTTTATTACTCCACTGGTCTTCTAAAGCATTGATTGGCCAGTCAACAAGGAATGTAAACATCTATCTTACCAGTTCACTCAGACAGTGACAAGCAAAGCCATGGGTTGTATGTGCAAACACACAAATACATACATATATATATATATATATATATATATATATATATATATATATATATATTACAACAGGCTCCCATACAATTTCCATCAACCAACATCACTCACAAGGCATTGATCAACCCAGGGCTACAGAAGATAGCCAAACAGTGGGACTGAACTTAAAACCACATGGCTGTAAAACTTGCATTCTTAAATTGGATTGTTGAATTAAGAAAACGTAAATAGAAAGTTCTGTGTCATTAATTACCATAAATTACTTCTGTAAATAAAATAACTCAAGTGTCCATGGACATCTACATATACTTGGTTCATCAACTAAAAACTGGTTAGCCATTTGGAAAAATGATAAAAATGGAAGCCCGGATGTTAACTGTTCATAATAAACATTTTATAATATAATTTATAACACACAGTAATTCCTTGCCCTATCACGGTTCACCAATCACAGTTTATTATTCAAGCTTACGTTGATTCCGCCATGGTGTTGTTTTGCATTTATAAAAAAAATCTAAACAAATTATAAAAATAATTTTTTTAAAATATACAGTACAGTACTGTTTCTACTTCACAGATTTTCACCTATCAGTAGTCAAGGAATTGCTGTACTCTTTTATTTATGTTTCAGTCATTAAACAGTGGCCATACTAGAGCACTGCCTTGAAGGTTCTAGTAGAGCAGTTCAGCCCCAGTACTTATTTAAAGTCCGGTACTTTTATCAATCTCTTGAAATTATTAATATTGTTATTATTATTATTATTATTATTATTATTATACACCATTTTACCAAATTTTTAATGAAAATTAAAGGGTGTGGGAATATAATATAGCAACTAATAATTTAATTAATGAGGTCTAATTAAGTATTTAATCTAAGCACTAGTAAAAAACAATAAGTCAAAACCTACAAATAATAATTTGCCATTATTATAATGCTTACAGTAAGTTCTATAAAGAACACTTGACACATGAGGTAGTAAGTTTGTAGCCGTGGGACATAAGTTATGTATTCTACAAGATGCTACTAATTACCCAACACATCTCAGTTGATTAATGAAGAAATAATTATTTTGACATCCGCTACTGTCCCAAAAACATTTAGGCAATTCCTGTGAACAATGTACAGAGATAAAAATCAAGCTAATGAGAGAGCCCTTTGCATAGTTGCTTGACATGCTAGAAATAGCTATGAAATTTCCATCAAATCACAACCCTATTGTTAGGACACATTGGATAATGTACTTCCTAGATCTCTCATGTCTGAACAAAACAAACTGAGATGGCCATAGCTGGAAAACCTTTTTATTATAATTCTGCTGGTTTGGGGCAGATTAGGCGGGGGGGGGGGTCATGCTAAAATAACAACAACAAAGATAAAAATCAATCATTTTATTGCTCCTGATGAAGGAGCAGGAAGTCCTGTTACCAGATGCCCTCCCAAATAGTATTAACCTTTGTTTAACATTTTTCAGATTATTTAAAACGTAAATTAGAACTTTCAACAAAACAGTTAGTTGGGAATAATTACAAAAAAATTTAACTGTAGGTAAGACGACTACAAATGTTCTTTTCGTTCATTTTCTGCTTTTCTTTTTCTTTTTTTGGTCAAAATATCAACTCATTAGTACCAACAAAAATACACACTGGTTGGTGTTAACAAAAAACCACAAACTGGTTAGTTATATTTAAAAAAAAAACAATAATAAAGAATGCACATTATTTATTAGGTATCAAACAAGTAGATTACATGAGAATATGAAGCCATACCATCACCACTGCCACACAATCTGCTGATATTAGGAACTGGTCACCAAAAGTAAAAAAAAAATAGTTAAGCATGCATATGCTATGATATTAATTGCAGCAGTTTTACATTAAAGAAGCCAAAAAAAAAAAAAAAAAAATTAAAGAAAGAAAGAAAAAGCCAAACAGAAAAAAAGAAAAGCTTAAGTCCTCCAAGAAAAGCCAGAAAGAGAATATTGTATTGTAAAGGTAATGATGGTATTACATGTTCGAGACACTCTCAGCTTGACACTGCGGCTCAACGGTCCTGGCTGGGCTTCAGCTAACACAGGACTGGGACTCCCACTGGAGTCTGCAAAGCAATGGTACTGACATCTCACAAAACTAGCCAATTAATAATATTATAGTTTCAGTATCTACATACTGACATTGTACTGCTGCTACTGCTGCACTAAGAGACATGGAAACAGAAAATCATAATTAATGGAAGGTTCTATAGATCTCAGCAGAAGTAAACCAATTTGAGTGCATACGGCTTTTTTATGTGTCTGTATACCTATTTTGTAAGCTGTATGTTTGTGCACATATTTTCTAAGTGAGCTTGTGACAAATCCTATAAAACTGTGATATAATTCATATAATGATTAAAATATAATTCTGTTAAATTTATGATGAAACACAACCAAGGTGTTAAAAGAAACATTTGTCAATTTGTTGAGATTTTGTGGGATGCATTTTGTTCCGCTGATTAAAATGTTTCAGCATTAAATATTTACAAAATAAATTCTTAACAAATTTGTTTATAAAATAATTTATGAATAATATCAAAGATGATTTTTGAAATATATATTTTTCTCAAATATATATTTGAAATATCTGTAAAAAATATAGAGGCAGAGAGATCGATACTTTCCAATTCTATTCTAAACCAAGGTCTTTGTAATAACAAGAATAGAAACATAAAAAAAAATTAACAAAACTGTAAAATATGGATCGATTGAAATGGGTTGGAGAGGAATGGTCAAGACTAATGAAGCAGTAACAGCAGTAGTCTGTAATACTGAAACAAGAAATTTTAGTAGAAACTTTCAAACAATTTAGAATGACTAGCTTAAAAATATTGAGACGTTACAGTAGGCAGTTACCAAAGATCAAACATTACTTCACTTCAAAGGGACTGAGAAAAATTAAGTAAAAAAAATAAATAAAATGAGACATTCAGAAGAAACAAAAGAATCTTTTGTCTATCAATTACTTTAGTTTTTTTTTTAATTTTATTTTTTAGTTAGCATCCTTAGAGGAAACAAACAAATTAATTTACATTCATTGCATAATCACTGCACAGCTAACCACAGTATTCTGATATGAGAAAAAAAAAGGATTGGCTATTATGAATAAAGAACCTGGTTGCACTTGGTTGCAAGATCATGAGAAAAAAATTGTAATGCTGAATTTTCATGGTCAAAGTGATCAAACAAGAGTCAAAAAGAATTCTGAAGAATGTTGTCCTCTTACTATGGTATGGAAGCAATTGAAGGGAGCAGAAAGTTTGGGTAAAAGACAGATACTAAGGATATTCCCCCAGAGTAATAAAAGATATAAAACAGGCATCATTCCATCAAGAGAAAAATAAAAAAAAAAAAAGGACAAAAGTGTGGTAAAGAATAAAAAAAAAAAGAATTATATGAAACAAGCAAGAGCTTTAGTGTGGTGGATAAGAAGCAGGGTCAAATGATATCAGCTGTGTGAATTATAGGAAAAACATTTGAATGAAATAGGATATATTAAGATCCTAATCACAGCTATGAGAATTATCAGGTGATAAGAGCTGTTATAACAATTACAGAATCACAGCTATGAAATTATCAAGAGATAAGAGCTGTTGAAATGTTGATCATAGTTACTTAAATTGTTACAAAATGATAATTCACAGAATTTTCGATTCCTTAAAGAAGTTTTTTTTCCTCTAATGTGCTATAATGAATTTTTAATCATTTAATTTTAAAAAGAAAATCTACATAAATATATATGATAGCCACTCTACTAAACAAATAATCACTTTCCTGAAATAAAATCTCACAAGCACATATCATCATAGTATTAAAATAATTACAATGAAATATCAATGAGAGACATTTCCCTTCCCATTTCTCTTCTCTTCAAAAACATATGACACTCAGAGAAATCAGTCATCATTACACTTCAAACAAACGGAGATAACTTTACTGTCATTTGTATCAATGTAAAGCTGAAATCAGGATATATCAAAATTGTAAATTAAAGAAAGAAGAGTTAATTATTTAGGAGAACAGTTAGTTATAGAAGTAAAAAAAAAAATATTGTTTTTTTTTTTGTATTTTTTTTAAATAGCAAGAGAGAAAGAGAGAAAAGGGTAATAATTACCCCCAAAAAAATGTAGATATATATATGCAATGTTTGACATGTTAAGTGTTTAGAAGTTAGTAACAAATGTAAGCAAACGGATTGCTTACCAAGACTACAACACTGAGGTAAAGTCAATCAGGAATCAACGAAAGACTTCCCACCAAGTGACAGTAGCAAGTAGAGACAGCAGTGGCGGTAACAGCAACAGCATGCACCCAGAAAGCCCATAGTAGTTAGCAATCAAGTAGAGGAACAAGAACAGCCAAATTGACCAAAACAAATCAGTGTGCATGTAGCTAATTAACCTCATACACACCACACCAGGTGAATTAGCAAATAATCTTTTTTCATGATTAGCAACCACATCTTTTTTTTTTGTTTGTATTTACTTTTTGTTTGTTTTTCTTTTTCTTTTCATCTTCAAAATGACTGAGACAATTTAAAAGACTTAATGGATGTACAGCACTAACTTAAACTAAGAAAGACTATCAGTTAGTCAGAGTCATCATACAGAGGTCCAGGGAAATATAACTTCCAAACCCAAAATATGAGACCAGACCAGACTGCCAATCAATATTGGAAACTAATTACAATTATAAACAGAATTTAAAATCACAAACAACTAATAAATATTGATAAATTTAAATCTCATTTCTCTTTACCTTCCTTTTTCTTTTCTAATGAACCATCTTTTTTATCGACTATCTCAGGAGACATGGGTCTTGTAACAGGTAAACACGAAAGGTCTGGCTCAACAAATTCTTTTGGACCTACAAATCAACAATACTTTAGCATCAACGAACAAAATAAGTTGGGAAAAAAGCAATTTCAATACAAAGAAATACTTCAAAACTTAGAAGACAGCTTTCTTCAGAATGTCATGCAGAATAAATAATGGGTTAAATCTGTTACACAAAGATCACCAAAGCTACTTTATTGCTGACAACCATCTCATAATGATTTCTAACATAGATGCAGGTATGGCTGCTTCTACACCACATGGTTCCAGGTTCAGTCCACTGCATGGTACTTTGGGCAAGTATCTTCTACGATAGCCTCAGGCCAACCAAAGCATTCTGAGTGGATTTGGTAGACGGAAACTGATAAAGGCCCTTTGTATACATCATCTTTAACATCATTTTCCATAGTGGTATGGGTTTGATGGTTTGACAGGAACAGGCAAGCCAGAGAGCTGCACCAGGCTCCAATTGTCTGTTTTGGCAAGGTTTCTATGGCTGGATGCCCTTCCTAATGTCAACCACTTTACAAAGTGTATTGGGTGCTTTTTATGTATGTATGTTGTGAGTGTATATTTGTCGTTTCCCAGTCTTGACATTGCATGATTGTAGCAAATGAATATCCTTCATTTCCAATATCCCATGTAAATGTGTCTGCCTATGAGGATAAACTTGATAAACTCTATCCAACCCATGCGAACATGGAAAAATGCTACAACAATGATGATAATGTAAAAAAAAGTGCAAAATTTTCCAGTAGAGTTGATTTGATCATCCCCAGAATTTGACACAGATTTTTTTTATCCACTTTTTTTCCCAGAAGAATGAAAAACAGTGGAATTTGAACTCAAAATTTTATGGAATATAACTAAATACCACAAAACATTTTGTTTGATGTCCAACTGATTCTACCAATCTACTACTCAGTTACAGTCTCAAAAAAAAAAAAATCTTCTGAACAAATCTTAAGTTTTGTTGTTTACTGAAAATAAATCTCAATTGTTTGCTATCAAAACTAAAGTTCTGACTTATAAACCTTTGAATTACCAGTACGGTGCACCAAACAAGCTTTCACATAGTTTCCATCAACCCAACTCTACTCACAAGGCTTGTGTTGAGTGAAAGCTATAGTATCTTTTATTTGCCTCAGTCACTGGACTGCAGCCATGCTGGGGCACCGCCTTGAACGGTTTAGTTAAATATATCGACATAAGTCTACTACTTATTCTATCAGGCTCTCTTTGCCAAACTTCTAAGTTATTGAGATGTAAACAAACCAACAAAAGTTGTCAAGTAGTGAAAGAAGAACAAACACAAAGGCACACACACATATACATATATATGACAGGTTTCCCCACAGTTTCTATCTACCAAATTCACTCATCAGGCATTGGTCAACCAGGGCTATAGAAGGTGCCATGTAGTGGGAATGAACCCAGAACTTCATGACTGAAAAGCAAAGCGAACTTTCTTAACTATTCCACCATGTGCTCATGACACACCTACACAGACACAAATTGCTTTCAGTGTTTTTGAAAAGCATTACAAACAAAAGTAACAGTATTATCAATAACACTCAGATTTTGATCATGATGTCAATACAATTATATTGCTGCTGAAATGAATCATACCCAGGGAACACAATTAAATACTGAAAAAAAAAGAAAGAAAAAAAAGAAAAGAAAGGACAGTATAGAATAGCAATGACATAAATCAATAGAGTTGTGAGAAAAAAAATTCTTGTACTACCAGTTTGTTAACCATTCTAACCAATAAGACAAATATGGCAGGTTCCCGCCATCACAAGGGGCTTTGAGCAAGACTAGCTTTAATATTGATAGTGTGTACACTAACAAAAAAGATTGTCCACATTAAATCTATATCTTCTGAAGAGACGTTATAATAATGAGCTTTTTGTATGCAGTGCTCAGGTCACTACAACTCATTGCAAGAGGGTAAAAGAGGGGACAGAAAGCACCAATAAGTCGAGTAAAGAAGACAGCAATGATATAATTCTTTACTACCCACAAGGAGCTAAACACAGAGGGGAAACAAGGACAGACAAACGGATTATGTCGATTATATCGACCCCAGTGTGTAACTGGTACTTAATTTATCGACCCCGAAAGGATGAAAGGCAAAAGTCAACCTTGGCAGAATTTGAACTCAGAACGTAACGGCAGACGAAATACGGCTACGCATTTCGCCCGGCGTGCTAACGTTTCTGCCAGCTCGCCGGCCTAAAGACAGCAATGATAACCAGCAGACTTATATGTCAGCGTGGAATATAAGAAGACAGAAAAATAAACAGTAAAAAAAAAAAAGCAGCGAGGAAGAAAAGGCGCAAAGGTACAGCAGGGACAGAGTTGCTGAAACTACAGAATTTAGGAAATAGCATTTCTCAATACAAATCTAATTGTGTGTCATTGGGTGTTATCAATCCATAGTGAAGGTACGTGATTTAGTGGTTAGAGCATTCAGCTCATGGTCAGGGTTGTGAGTTAAATTCCCAGCGGCGTGTTGTGTCCTTGGGCAAGACAATTTATTTCACGTTGCTCCTGTCCACTCAACTGACAAAAAGGTCCCATTCTGTGTCATGCTGAATCTCCCTAAGAACTACATGAAGGGTATGTGTGTCTGCGGAGTGCTCAGCCACTTGCACGTTAATTTTACAAGCAGGCTTGGATCAACTGGGACACTTGGATCAACTGGGACACTTGTCGTCGTAACCGACGGGGTGCCAGTTATCATATAACATGAATGTGTACTATTTCCACACTGCAGAGGGTTGGGTTTCTAGCTAAAGGATAACTTACTTCCATTGTCACTTCTGACAGTTTCATAGGGCCTGAAAAGACAATGGTGCTGCCCCGCCTTCTTCTCTGAAGTAAGTCATTAAAACAAAAACACATCACATACGTATACACATTAGATGCATATGCTCATAAGTGCACACATATGCACACTCAGATGGAACATTTTAACATGAGACAATATAGAAAAGCACTTAAGACAATCACATAACAGTGTCATGTGATTGTAAGAGACACAATCTCATACACACACAAGCATCAGACATGCATACATATGCAAACACATTTGACAAAGACACGTGCACAACCACCCCAGACAAAGACAGACATACACAAATACATTAAACACACACATACAAGCATATTAAACAAACACATGCTAGCACATTAGACACACACGTTCACATACACACACAAGTGCATTAAAACAACCAAATGGAAGCACCTGAAACAGTCATACATACATACACAATCTAAACATACAGACAGACAATGGTAATCACATTAGACAAACACACATGCATTAGACAGATACATATAGGAACATGAGAGGGAAATACACAGAAAGGTTAGACAGATAAACACACACACAAGATTATTAAACACATACAAGCAGGAACACAAACACACACATAGGAAGGGAAGAACATGAGCCAAACGCACAGACACAATACAGAGATGACAATGGAGATACTACTCACCCGGACGTATTTTGCCTGAAGCTTTAGCCTGCACAAAGGTATGAATCAATTTTTGTACAGTCATCTCATCACAGTTATTTCTAAATTCATTATGTACCTGGCAAGAAGAAATATTGGTTTAAATTTTGGCATGAGGTCAGCAATTTCGGAGAGGAGGGAGGGAGTCACACGGGCCCTTAGAAGATCTGGGTTGGTGTCTGGCATGCTGGAAGATCACCGGGAGTGAGGCACCCCTTAACTTTTGCTAAAGCATGTCTCTTAGTACCCACTATCAAAACCAGGTTATGTCTGCTATGGTAATCAGTGGTGACTTGGTCAGTGAATACTCTGCAATGGTCAACAATTGATGGCAAAATGAGTTGCTATGGATCACAATATCCCTGAGTGTGTATGCATGTGACCAGAGACCAAATGTGAACTTGTATTCCCACTGAAATGCCAAATACGATTCATTGGTCGAAGCCAGCTCAACCCACCTTAGACAGGGAGAAATATTATTCATCGAACATATTATATTTACTGCATTATTCTTTCACTTTTACTTGTTTCAGTCATTAGACTGTGGCCATGCTGAGGCACAAGCCTTGAAGGTTTAGTCAAACAAATCGAACCCAGTAATTATTTCTTTTTAAGTCCAACACTTATGTGTATTCTATCAGTCTCTTTCACCAAATCACTAAGTTACAGGGAAATAAACAAACCAACACTAGTTGTCAAGTTGGGAGAAAAGTAGAAACAAAGGCATAAACACACACGACAGGCTTCCACACAGTTTCCATCTACCAAATTCACTCACAAGGCATTTGTCAGTCAGGGTTGTAGTAAAAGATATTGAGCCATGGTGCTGTACAGTGCCTCTTATTCAAGATAAGAGCTACCATTTGCAGCTGTTCCACTTAGTGTTTCCTCATACCATAATCTGTGGTCACTCATTGCACAAGATACTTCATCTAGCTACCAGCCTCTACAGTCATACATGAACGCATCTTTTCAAACTATTCTCATTCTTATATATTGCAGTGAAGCCATGTGTCTCCCCTAGAGCGAAACACTTGTGCTTTTCCCCAATATCATAATTTAGCCCCCACCCTCAACACCTGGCATAAAGCCACCTCTCCCTCTCAAATATTCCTCCTGTGCCCACTTATTCAATTAAGGTTTCTTGTGTTCTTTACCCTGTCTTGCAAATTACTTGGTGACCTCAGTGGTGCCAATGGCACAAAGATAAGCACTCGGTACACACTGTAAACTGATTGGTATTAGGAAGAGTATCCAGCCATAGAAACCATGCCAAAGCTAATGCCAGAGCTTGACAATGCCCTGCAGCTGGCCAGATCCTGTCAAACAGACATTAAATGATCACGATGATGACTTCCAGTTTTTTTTAATCTTCTCTCATGGCAGCCAGTATAAGTTTCTTTCATTTGATTCAAATTAGCAACACAACAATCATCATCATTTTAGAGACTATTTTTGCATGTTTGCATGGGTTGAACAGAGTTTATTGAGGCAGATTTTACTACAGCAGGATGCCTTTCCTGTCACTAACCCTCACATGTTTCTGAGCAAGGTGATATTTCTCTGTGACCAGACGATGTTTTTGCAGAACATTAGAAATGAATGAGACTGCTTGTATGACAGGGACACTCATTTACGACCATCATGCAATGTCAAGACAAGGACATACAAACTTGCACTCACACCCTCACACACACTCATATTTTTCTTTACTAGTTTCAGCTTGAGAGCTGCAGCCATGCTGGGGCACTGGCGTTAGTGTTGCTACACTTTAACTAAACCTCCTCTGATATGTGGCACTTGGTGAATGAAGGAGTTTGATGTTGCTGCCCTCATCTGGGTTTCTTACCACAAGGTAGGTTCATCCAGAACTCTTGACAAGAGGAAATCCAGTTTTGTTTTGAAGACACCTACATCCACCCTATGTAGGTCTCACACACATATACATATAGATATATACATATACGACAGGCTTCTTTCAGTTTCTTTCTACCAAATCCACACACTGAGAATATGCTCAAGGTTCCACACAGTAGCACTGAATCCAAAACCAAGTGGTTGGGAACCAAATTTCTCAGCCAAATAGTCACACCTGAACCTATCCTACATAACAATTACATAAACAACTATTAACAACTGACAAGCTCACCTGTCCAAGTAAGATGTGTTCATTAACCCATGCTTTAGAGTATGTATCTATGAAATCTTTCATCTGACGTGCATGCTCTTCTTCCAACTTTTGAAATTGCTGAAAATAGAAACACAAAAAAAAAAATGTTATATGAGAAAAAAGACAACATTATAATGTAACAAATTATATATTTTGTGAGAAGTAAAAAGAAACATTTAATTTTATGAGCCTTGTAATTACCAAAATTGTATCACTTACAATTAAAATGTATAAAAATACAAATCAAATATTATAACAAGATATCTGAAAATTATATAATTAACAAGATATTATTCTTCTTGTGAAGATGCAAAAAGTGACTCGCATTCCTTGTCCCACCAATTCTTCCCGGCAATAAATGCCCCTAGCTCTTCTATACTGCCCTTAGCCTGAACAGCTATCCCAGGCACTGGCACCCTTCATATCCATCAAGATGAAGAGGCTCAATCACTGGCTACAGATCTCCTATTTGGATATGAGTTGATGACAACAATTTTCAGTGATGTATAAGTGACCAAAATTACAACATTCTCCTTGAACAGGATGCCTGTTTTCACAGAATTCAATGTCAGCAATTTCAGGTGAGGGGGCAAGTCACTCACACTGACCCCCAGTACTTGACAACACTTTATTTTATCAACCCCAAAGGGATAAAAGTCAAAGTTGACCTTGGCAGAATTTGACCTCAGAATGTAAAAAGCCAGAAAAAATGCCACTAAACATTTTGTAAGACATGCTAACAATTCTGCCAGCTAACTGCCTTATTAGATATGTACCTTGTGTTAAATTTAAACCTACAATTAAATTTCTTTAACTGACTTATTATAATGATTCTAGAAAAGGCATAAATATAGTTTTTGATGTTTACCTCTTCTTCTTAAAATCACAAATTTCATGCTTATTTAAAAAAAAAAAAACACTACTAAGTCAGTGACAAAAATTAGAACGTAAAATGTCAGCAAAATAGAAGTTTGGCAGAGCCATAACAATGACTAGCTCAGTAGAAAATAAATTCTAAGGTGGCGAGCTGGCAGAAACGTTAGCACGCCAGGCAAAATGCTTAGTGGCATTTCATCTGCTGCTATGTTCTGAGTTCAAATTTCTGGGGTCAACTTTGCCTTTCATCCTTTTGGGGTCAATTAAATAAGTACCAGTTATGCACTGGGGTAGATGTAATTGACTTAATCCGTTTGTCTGTCTTTGTTTGTCCCCTCTGTGTGTAGCCTCTTGTGGGCAGTAAAGAAATAAGAAAATAAATTCACAGTAACAACAAAGACTGGCTTATTAGATCAGTAACAAAAATAAGACTTTCAGAAAAGTCAAGATCCAGCTGAGCAGCAAAATGAACCAATCCACCAAAAAATAAAAATGGTACAACAAATATCAAAATCTGACTTAGCAGTAAACAAAGACTAAATCAACAAACAAAACAAGATTTATTCCAAAGAAAACAAAGACTACTGCAAAAGAAACAAGGACTGGCTCAGTAGAAACAACCACCTACCGCAGCAGAAACATTGGCACAGGAACTACTTGAGCAAAAACAAGGACTAGTTCAGTAGAAACAAGGAATGACTTAGTAGAAAATGAAAATTGGCTCAACAGCAACAGAGACAATTTTCATAAGCAATTACAACAGGCTCAACAGCAAGCACTGGCTCAGTAGCAACATAGAGTGGCTCAGCAGCATCAATCAGCAGAGCATAGATGAGAGTTTCAATGGCAAAGATTTAGGCAGTTGACATAAAATTTAGAACTGCAACACAGTATATAGGCATAGGAGCGGCTGTGTGGTAAGTAGCTTGCTTACCAACCACATGGTTCCGGGTTCAGTCTCACTATGTGTCACCTTGGGCAAGTGTCTTCTACTATAGCCTCGGGCCGACCAAACCTTTGTGAGTGGATTTGGTAGACGGAAACTGAAAGAAGCCCGTCGTATATATGTATGTGAGCCTGGAGCAGCTATCTGGTTCGCCAGCCCTCAGTCAAAATCGTCCAACCCATGCTAGCATAGAAAGCGGACGTTATGTGATGATGATGATGATGATGATGATGATATATATATATATATATGTGTGTGTGTGTGTGTGTATGTATATGTGTGTGTATATGCTTGTGTGTCTGTGCTTGTCCCCCCAAAATCGCTTGACAACCGATGCTGGTGTGTTTACGTCCCCGTAACATAGCGGTTTGGCAAAAGAGACCGATAGAATAAGTACTAGGCTTACAAAGAATAAGTCCTGGGGTCGATTTGCTCGACTAAAGGCGGTGCTCCAGCATGGCCACAGTCAAGTGACTGAAACAAGTAAAAGAGTAAAGAGCATACAACTTGGATAGTTATGTAATGGGTGATTAGGACAGCAAAACATAAGAGGAATTAGGAGGGTAACAAGTTTGGTGAGGAAAACAGCAGCAAAAAAAACAAGCCAGATTATAATACTCTGGTGTATTAAACTATTTTCTTGTTGCTAAAGACCACACAGAGTTTAGAGACACTCAAATTACAATATATATTTGCATATCACTTTGACAATATTTTCAAACAGGTTCACAAGAAATATTCTATACAAGCATATTCAAATAACCAAAACAAATTTTTTTATTTTTTGAAAAGTGTGTGTGTGTGTTTCAGTAATTTTAGATATCCACGAGAGATTGGCACAGATTATGGAGTTTAGTATTTATAGTAACTGAATGCTTTAGTTATGTACTGTTTATGTATGGAAAGGGAGACAAAACAGTTCCTTTAATGTGTAACAATTGTACAAATATGTGTGTGTGTATGTGTGTGTTGCATTCGGTCTCTGTCCAGGGAAGCCATGCAAGTCTGGTGTGAAATGTCTAAGTTGTGCGTGGATCGATGACTATGCGATTTGTATGGAAAGCTTTAAAAAAAGTAATGATAATAATAATAATAATAATAATAACAATAATAATAATAACAATAATAATAATAATAACAATAATAATGATAATAAATAAATAAATAAATAAATAATGAGAAATGGTATTTTCTGTATGTCAGTGTGGATTGCTATGAATTCCAGTGAGTGAGTTAAATGGAATTAACATACAGAAAGAACAGTGTCAGAAACATGGGTAATTGGAGATGCTTACACACTTGTCAAATGAATGTGAGGAGATCCGTAGGAGGTGTGCTATGTGAACTTGGAAGTGAAATAGGCAGCAAATGTTTTTATTACAAGTGCTACTTATATTACCATTTTGGTTAAAGAGAGGCAGGTCACACACACACACACCCTCCCTCTCTCTCACTCACACACACACACACACGAACACAGAATTATTGGTTCACTTTGTTGTTGCCCCAGGTGTCTTGTCTTTTTTATTTGTTTATACAGCAGCCTGACTGAATGCCCAATGCAAGAAACTCAAGAGTGCCTAAGAAGTAAATCACCAACTTTGAATAAACGATAAATTCTACAGCATGTACCGAGTACAGATTTCTCTCATTTCCAAACATATCCAACAATATACATACATACATACTCTTTACTCTCTTTTACTTGTTTCAGTCATTTGACTGCGGCCATGCTGGAGCACCGCCTTTAATCGAGCAACTCAACCCCGGAACTTATTCTTTGTAAGCCCAGTAATTATTCTATCGGTCTCTTTTGCTGAACCGCTAGATGACGGGGACATAAACACACCAGCATCGGTTGTCAAGCAATGCTAGGGGTACAAACACAGACACACAAACATATATATATATACATATACACGACAGGCTTCTTTCAGTTTCTGTCTACCAAATCCACTCACAAGGCTTTGGTCGGCCCGAGGCTATAGTAGAAGACACTTGCCCAAGGTGCCACTCAGTGGGACTGAACCCGCAACTCTCTCACTCTATATGAGGTGATGTCAAATGGTTCCCAAACTAGTTACGTTTAATAAAAAATAACTTATTTAACTAAGTTTCAGCATCATCTCCTTCAAAATAGTCACCTTGTGCAACAATACATCAGTCCCCACGTTCTTGTCACTTATGGAATCTAGCCCGAAAGTCAACTTCTGCGACCCGCTGTGGATCTTGACAACAATGTTAAAATGGTAACCTTGAGCTACGTTTTCATCTTGCGCAAGAGATAGAAGTCTGCAGGTGCTAAATCTGGCGAATACAGAGGGTGTGGAAGTGATACCATGTTGTTTTTGGTGGGAAACTCATGAATGAGGAGAGCTCAGTTACAGGGTGCATTGTCATTGTGAAGAATCCAATTCTTCACGCTCTACAGATTTCACCAAATGTCCTCTTACAATTTCGCTTTCACCAAATATCCTCTTACAAATGCTTCAAAATGTCACAGTAGAATTTTTGATGGCCTGGCACTGGAGAATGAATTGTGGGGCAACTAGTCCAGGAACTTTTTGATGCCACTTCATATATACACAGACACACACAAACACATATATACACATATACACACACATGTGTAAGTATGCATAAACAAAGAAGAGCACTCAACACAACATGGAGTTAAATAATACAGTTCTATATTTGAGAGATGAGGAATTATGTATATTATTTACATTTGATGGATATTTGTCTTCATCTTGTTTGCTATTAACACAATGTTTTGGCTAATATACTCTCCAGCCTTCATCAAGTGTCTTGGGGAAATTTCGAACCTGGGTTCTCATTCCTAAGGTATTTTTTGATATTATTATTATCATTATTATTCAGGTCACTGCCTGGAATTGACTTGGAATCTTGGGGTTAGTAGCCCGCGCTCTTAACCACTATGCTATAATTGCCCACAGATATATGGTGTAGTGGTTAAGAGCAAAGGCCACTAACATCAAGATTCCGAGTTCAATTCCAGGCAGTGACCTGAATAATAATATTAATAATAATAATAACAACAACAATGAAAAATACCCTAGGAATGAGAACCCAGGTTTGAAGTGAGAACCCAAGACACCTGATGAAGCTGGAGAGTATATCAGCCGAAACATCGTGTTAACAACAAATAAGATGAGGACAAATTAAATGTTTGTATTATCAGTATTAATAGTTTGTGACTTAGATCTGCATCATTCAAAATTTTACAGACCTAAAACATGTCTAATCCTTCAGATGCTGTAGTTTTAAGAGGCAAGGTAGACATGTGCTCTAAAGAAGACTAATTATCATTGGATTATGCAAATAGGTCATTCTTATTAAGTCAGTACTGGATCATGTAATTTGAAATAAAAAAACTGCTACGTGTTGTAGCAGCTACTGAATATTTTTGAAAGACAACTGGTCAGGTGAGAACTTTGGTGCAGTAGATCAGAGTCATCTCTCATGCTTTCATTAGAAATTCCAACATTAAGTTCAGCAAAGTTATAAGACTTAACTAATAGCTGATAACAGCAATAACAATCTTCACTAATGACAATAATATAAAAGTTCAGTTTTCTTGTTAAGGGACACAGTGGGTTCTTGTAGTATGTGCAGTTTCTCAGAAAGATGAAATCGGTGATTGTGCACTCTGGGGGTTTTTGTCAAGTATACATCAAGTCTTGCAAGACAGGACAGTTCTTGATCCTGAAGTCACAAGATAAAATAGGACAGATTGGTTGGTTTCCTTCGTCTCTGAACCTAAAGGAGTATATATGCTGAGTGCATTTTCCCTTGAAATTGTTGGTTTCAAATCCTGTGTGGTTTCTTGGGATATTATCAAGTGGTGTAAGGTTCACAAACCAATGCTTTAGAAAGGTAAAAATCTCCTCAATGGACATGTAGATAGATTTCAGCAGTTGTGGGTGGGTGGGTGTCTGAGATGAAGGGTACAAAGATATGTGCTTCTTTTTCTGTTATAACATGCAAAATCGGATGTGATGTTATCTAGACAAGAGTAATTAACCTTAATATTATACACATTAAAAAGCTTGAGGTATTTATGTCTACTTAGGAAATGGCATTTAATAGAGTTGAAAAGTAGATTGCATGTAAACTTTTTTACCAATCAAATATCAGAATGATTTCAGAAAATGATATCTAAATATTTATCATGCTTCTTTATCAGCTGCCATTTTCATAGCAAAGTACTGTGATAGCAACATTTTACTTACATCACAAGATTGAGACATTTTCTTCTCAAATTCATCTCGTACTGTTGCATATTTGTCAACAAGATTTTGGTATTCATCATCTGACAGAAATTAAGAACAAACAGAGACGAAATTAATAGGTATAAAGGAAACTGTAAACACAATAATTAAAAGATAAAAATTCACAAAGTGTCATAAATACTAGCTTTAAGCTTACTTATCAATAACAAAGTAATGAGAATTAACTTGTCGCATATATTAGCAATCAACATACTTATTTGTCTCAGGAACCATAGGTTTAATACTTAGTACAAGATTAACACTTCATAAGAAAAAAATTAAGATATTTTTATATTTACTTTCATAAATATAAACTAATAAATTAAGAATTTTTTTTCTTTAAATTAACCAAAAATACACTCACATTTAAAGAAATATTAATTAAATTCTATACGTAACTTCATCATCAATTTGCATTTACTTTTCTATGCCTGCATAAGACAGAACTTTATGCTGATACCGACCCAGTTGCTAACCATTTTTAGTTGCCTCATACGACAAATAGGTACATAGTTTAACAATTACAAGCCAGGATACCTATAGTGTGTCTGTGCATGCTTCTACATTCATTATAAGTATCCTGGTTTGTAACAGATAAACTATATACTTGTGTGTCATATGAGACAACTAAGATATATATATATATATATATACTAGCAGCTAAGCCAGTTTCACCCGGTCTGTTTGGATGACGTGGCTGTGATCATTTTCGGTTAGGCATAATCTATAACAGCGTTTGTCAACCTTATCATTTCGGGTCTACTGTTTCGATTGGAGCTTCCAGCTATATGAAAATTTCCTGATCCCACCCCGTCAGAAAACAGCTTCTAAGCAACTGGTTGTTTTGATGGCAGAAGAAAGGGAAATTCCATTAGAAAAAGTTTTAAGCGATTTTCTCGATAAGTATGGGGGTTAGGAAAAAAATACAAATTGCATTCCAATCTATGCACCCGTCTCCGTATGTGTGCCATTTTTCACATGAATACAAACAGTTGTTTGGCTGTGAACCTCAAGACAAGAGAGAATACAACAATCGCCCATGTCCAATTTATATTATATATATATATGCATGCATGCATATAAACATATATCTCATCATAATATATATATTATGGAGGTGCACTGGCCCAGTGGTTAGGGCACCAGACTCGCAGTCATAGGATCGTGGTTTCAATTCCCAGACCGGGCGTTGTGAGTGTTTATTGAGCAAAAACACTTAAAGCTCCACGAGGCTCCAGCGGGGAGGGGGGGGGGCAAACTCTGCTGTACTCTTTCACCACAACTTTCTCTCACTCTTTCTTCCTGTTTCTGTTGTGCCTGTAATTCAAAAAGATATAGCTTGTCACACTCTGTGTTACGCTGAATATCCCCGAGAACTACGTTAAGGGTACACGTGTCTGTGGAGTGCTCAGCCACATGCATGTTAATTTCACGAGCAGGCTGTTCCGTTGATTGGATCAACTGGAACCCTCATCGTCATAAGTGACGGAGTGCCAACAATATATATATATATATATATATATATATAGTCACTCGTATAGTTAATCAGGTGATACACAAAGGGGTCATACCCAATGACTGGTGTAGCAGTATAATAGTCAACTGCTACAAAGGTAAAGGTGATGCCCTAGATACAAATAACTACAGAGGTATCAAGCTGTTGGACAGGTATGAAGGTTACGGAGAGGGTCATAGCCCAACTAATTAGAGAGAGAGTTAGTTTAGATGAGATGCAGTTTGGGTTTGTGCCAGGGAAAAGTACTACTGATGCTATATTCCTGGTAAGGCAGCTGCAGGAGAAATACCTAGCCAAAGATAAGCCCCTGTACCTGGCTTTTGTTGACATGGAGAAAGCCTTCGACAGGGTCCCCCGATCCCTTATCTGGTGGGCAATGAGGAAACTAGGGATAGATGAATGGTTAGTGAGAGCTGTGCGGGCCATGTACAGGGACGCCGCTAGTAGGGTGAGGGTTGGAAATGTGTACAGTGAAGAATTCCGGGTAGAGGTAGGAATCCACCAAGGCTCAGTACTCAGCCCCCTCCTATTTATCATAGTCCTCCAGGCAATAACGGAGGAATTCAAGACAGGATGCCCTTGGAGCTCCTCTATGCTGATGACCTTGCTCTAATTGCTGAGTCGCTATCAGAACTGGAGGAGAAGTTTCAGGTGTGGAAACAAGGATTAGAATCGAAGGGCCTCAGAGTCAATCTAGCTAAAACCAAAGTCGTAATCAGTAGGAAGGTAGACAAATCACAAACACCTTCAGGTAGATGGCCCTGCTCGATCTGTAGAAAAGGTGTAGGTAGAAACTCTATAAGATGCACCAAGTGTAAGCTATGGACACATAAGAGATGCAGCAATGTCAAAGGAAGGCTAACTAGGAAGATGGTTTTTGTATGTGGCAGATGCTCAGGAACAATAAACACTGAAAATGCTCTGAGACCAACTTCCGTCACTTTCCAGGGAGAAAAACTAGAAATAGTTGATAGTTTCCGTTACCTAGGTGACCAAGTCAGCAGCGGGGGCGGGTGTGCTGAAAGTGTAACTGCTAGAGTAAGAATAGCTTGGGCAAAGTTCAGAGAGCTCTTACCTCTACTGGTGACAAAAGGCCTCTCGCACAGAGTGAAAGGCAGACTGTATGATGCGTGTGTACGAACAGCCATGCTACATGGCAGTGAAACATGGGCTGTGACTGCTGAGGATATGCGTAAGCTCGCTAGAAATGAAGCCAGTATGCTCCGATGGATGTGTAATGCCGGTACTCACACTCGGCAGAGTGTAAGTACCTTGAGAGAAAAGCTGGACCTAAGAAGCATCAGTTGTGGTGTGCAAGAGAGACGTTTGCGCTGGTATGGTCATGTGGCGAGAATGGATGAAGATAGTTGTGTGAAAAAGTGCCACACCCTAGCGGTTGAGGGAACCTGTGGAAGAGGCAGACCCAGGAAAACCTGGGACGAGGTGGTGAAGCACGACCTTCGAACTTTAGGTCTCACTGAGGAAATGACTAGAGACCGAGACCTCTGGAAGTGTGCTGTGCGCGAGAAGACCCGGCAGGACAAGTGAGTCCATAACCCGTGGCCTTCTACATGGGATGGAGCCAGCCTACGTATGCATACCTTCCCTTCTTGGGACACAAAACTCTACTTGTGAAGACGTGATGAGGCAAGTGAGGATCAGAATCGAAATCGATCAATGGAAATTGCGGATGTGCTACCAGTGCCGGTGGCATGTCAAAACTCTGCTTGTGAAGACCCGTTGAGGCAAGTGACGATCAGAATCGAAATCGATCAATGGAAATCGATCAATGGAAATTGCAGATGTATTACCAGTGCCGGTGGCATGTAAGAGAACTTTCCGTTTCGCGACCGTTGCCAGCACCGCCCCGTTTCGTGTCCATTGCCAGCCTCGCCTGGCCCTCGTGCCGGTGGCACATAAAAAGCACCATCCGTTCGTGGCCGTTTGCCAGCTCTGTCTGGCACCAGTGCGGGTGGCACGTAAAAAGCACCCACTACACTCACGGAGTGGTTGGCGTTAGGAAGGGCATCCAGCCGTAGAAACACTGCCAGATTTGACTGGGCCTGATGAAGCCTTCTGGCTTCACAGACCCCAGTAGAACCGTCCAACCCATGCTAGCATGGAAAACGGACGCTAAACGATGATGATGATGATGATGATGATATATATAATCATTCTTAAAACAGTTTTATATTCATATTCTCTAATGCCATCATATCATTAGTGAAATTACAACAAGTATATTTTAATAGTTTCCCATACATGCTAAGAATAAAATATACATTTTGAATTAGAGAAAAAAATTAACAAACAAGAAATGTAGAAAATTCGTTCAAAACAAATCTAAATTTAGGAAAAAAAAAGAATATATTATATTACTATGATAAAAACTGTTTCTAACTACATAATACAGGCTTAAAAAGATATAATAAGACTGAGCAGCAGCAGATTACTGATAATATAATTAATAAATTGTAAACTTAAAGTTTTCACAAGAGAGTATTAAGTTTCAGTTTCGGTTCATTTCACCATCTTTCACTTCTTCCTCTTCATACAAGTACAGCAGCTAAAGCAATATTATTCATTTGCTTTATATATATATATTACATGTATGTGTGTCTGTATTTATGTATGTACATACATACGTATGTATGTATGTGTATGTGCATGTATATATGTATACTGAGACAGGCTTCAACTAGAATTGGTTCAGGCCATGACTAACTTAACAGCTTAGCCACAGCCTTTAGGCTGAAATATATAAAAGAATGTGTGTGTGTGTGTGTGTGTGTGTGTGGATATGTTATGTATGTAACTGTGTATCTGTTTTAAGACAGATATATTAAAATATTTCATGGGCAAACTAACATGTAATTTATTAACCTACATAATATCTAAGCCCCTGAATAGGTTTTGGGCTTAATCTGTGGTCATAAAACATCATTCTATCACTTCTATATTTGTTCGTGAATATTGTTTAGATGTCTACATGTGAAGTCTACATGCATGTGTGTGTTTGTTTATAAGACATATACAAATATAAAAAACCCGTGATCATAACTTTTTAAAATTAGAATAATATAAATAAATGACTATAACTAACTTGCTTTCCGGAACTTGCTTTCAGCCTAAAATTTAATAGAGAAAAAGAAAAGTTGTTATTGAAAATGTAAGGTATAAAATTTTTAAACAGGAAAAGAATACTTCATATTTCATTATCACATAACATTTATTATCAATGGTTTCACAGATCTGATTAGTATACAGATGCTTCTCTATCGCAGGTGTGTGTGTTTGTATATATATATTATATATATATATATATATATATACAACAACAAATATATATATATGCATATATATATATAACAACAAATATATACAGTCCTTTGTTTAAGAGATGAGGAATTATGTATATTATTTACATTTGACAGATATTTGTCCTCATCTTGTTTGTTGTTAACACAACATTTCAGCTGATATACCCTCCAGAATTCATCAGGTGTCTTGGGGAAATTTCAAACCTGGGTTCTCATTCTTAAGGCACTTTTCGATGTTGTTATTATTATTCAGATCACTGCCTGGAATCAAAGTTGGAATCCTGTGGTTAGTAGCCCGCGCTCTTAACAACGATGCCTACAGGCATATAGTGTAGTGATTAAGAGCACGGGCTACTAACCCCAAGATACCCAGTTCGATTCCAGGAAGTGACCTGGATAATAATAATAATAATAACATTGAAAAATGCCTTAGGAATGAGAATCCAGGTTCGAAATTTCCCCAAGACTCCTGATGAAGGCTGGAGAGTACATCAGCCAAAACGTGTTAACAACAAACAAGATGAAGACAAATATTCGGCAAATGTAAATAATGAACAAATATATATCTTAGGTCTTGGCATGGTATAAAAGTAGGGTATTTCTAGAGAAGCACTCAACCTGAGTTCTGGGTTATCAACACTGTCACATTCCAGAAACTACAATTCTTGTTAAATATAGCTACCCAGGGTTTCCTGGTTGAAACATTAATTTATTTCCCAATTTTTTTTTTTTTTCAAACAGATAACAAGACTGCTTGTCAGTTTCTTTTTAAAACAGGTGACATTTAAACAAGGGACACTGATAAGGAAGAGGACGAAAAGAAAAACACAAGGGAAGTAAATCAGTGAAATAAATTAATGTTCCAACCAGAAAACCCTGCGTAACTGTATTGAACAAGAGTTGTGGTTTTTGTAACATTATCATCATTCTCTTTGCTGGTCAAGTGCCATTCTACTTGTTGAACCCTTACCACATAATATGTCTTTTACTTATTTCACTTGGATTGTGGCCATGCTGGAGTACCACCATGAAGGGTTTTAGTTCAATAGATCTACCCCAGTGCTAGTTATTTTCCTAGTCTCTTTTGCTGAACTACAAACGAAACTGACACCAGCTATCAAGCAGTAGTAGGGAGACACACACACACACACATAAATATATATATATATTCATATGTATGTATACATACACAACAGGCTTCCACTTGTTTCTATCTATCAAATTCATTCACAAGGCATTAAATGATCCAACTGAAGGGTGCATAGTATTGAGAGAGATGCTTTATACCGGGTTATAAGAAAATTATAGAATGAAACAGAATTTATTGTTTTCCTTTCCAAAATTTAACTGGTCATGGATGGATGGATGGATGGATGAATGAATGAAACAAGAGATTTAGATTACTGTTTTGTTTTTTTTAAAGATGACCACGCTGCCACCAAAACAGCAAAAGGAAAACTGAAGCAACCAGAACAAATAGGCCTTGACAACGAATACAAGATTTCTATACTAACATCAAAGCCCTTAACCATAAGTTACTAAGTAATTTTAGTCTAGACAAAAACATTTTTAATTAACAAGTCTAACTTTTGCAAACTATTCACACCTTTCTTTGACGTACTTCTCAACAAAAATTAAACCAAACTACATTATACTTCAGTTTAACTTAAAATAAGATGTCATGTTAAAACATTACTCAAAGCATATAACAGTCTTGAAATACTCCCAATCAGGTCGAAATTGGGTGAATCTTGGAGTAGGAAAAGTATTTTGAAATACATGTCATTAAACAATTCAAACAAGTGAACATTTGAGTGACAGAGTAACTGAACTATAGAACAAAACTATAGTGAAGAATAGAAAAGAAACAAAATGAAATGTCACTAAGAATTGTGGAAGATTTCATTCAATCACAACAGAATTTAGCTGACTTGCAGTACATGGTAGTGACTTTCATCAACTCAATATTTATATGTGCAGTTTTAAATTTACATTCCAGTTTAATTCTAAAACAATGTAGATAGTAGAAAGTATCCCTCCTTCCTCTCAAATACCCATTTATGGCATTTCTCCCATCATTATTCCCTTTCAAAATTTACATTTTGTGTGTACAAGCCTTCACCTCCACCTACTATTCACAGTGGGAAGTAGTTGGGTAAATGACAAAGAGAGTATAGGATTATGAGCTCCCTTAGGCTTGTCTCACTAAGGATTCTTCAACCTCTCACATGTTGGTGCAACAAGAAAGCACACGCAGTACACCCTGTAAAGTGTTTGGTGTTAAAGATATCATCCCATTGTAGAAACTAAGCCAAATGGTATGTACAAGTACCTAATCATAAAGGGGCAGCAGCTCCCAATAAGAGGTGATGCAGATCACAATGACCTGTCTAACACAGGATAGTTTGGAAATCAGACGTGATAATGAGAAGATTAATTAGGTATATCATCATTTTACATCTGCTTTTCCATGCTGTGCTGGGATGTGTTTTCTAATGAAGTCTTTTGCATTCAGATGTCCATCATGCTGGCAATCCTTGGAGTTGCCTTTTATGATAACACTATATCATTATGCAATAATATATACCACGACAAAGGTAGCAAGCTGGCAGAAATGTTAGCGCACCGGGCAAAATGCTCAGCAGCATTTCGTCTGTCTTTACATTCTGAGTTCAAATCCCACCAAGGTCGACTTTGCCTTTCATCCTTTTGGGGTCGATCAATTAAGTACCAGTTGCATACTGGGGTCAATCTAATCGAATCTTCCCCCGGTTCCCTCAAAATTTCAGGCCTTGTGCCTAGAGTAGAAAAGAATACATGATTCTCCAGAATAATGCACAAAGATTATTTGCTCAAATAACCTTTATACATGGTTCTGAAGAATCAATCTTTGGTTTTGTGTCTAGGACACTTCATGTATAAATGGTTACATATAATATTGCATAATGTAGCAATGTTCATGAGACCAATGTTTGATGAAACATCTGCAAATAAATGAAATAAAAGGACTTGCTTACTCCATTCTATTTAGGTTATAATTTTATATATATATATATATATCCGAGTTCCATATAGTGAGAGCAAGTGTACCAAATATAAGTTTAGTTGCTTTTTCATATATGATTATACTAAGAATACATTTGGAATTTATGGATGCTTAAATACGCAGAAATAAAATATAAAATGAAAATGCTTGTTGCATTCAAAAGTATTTTTTTTATAAATATATCCACATGCACATACATAAACACAAGAAGAGAATAACAGTGGAGTGTAGGGGGAAAATTAACAAGTATCTTGCTATTGAAGGTTAAGTATGCCAGGAATTCACCAACCTTTTCAGTATCCTTTTGTGATGCTCCTTCTTTCTTTAATCGTTCTAACTCAGACACTCGCGTATGATAAATTTCTTTGGCCTACAACAGAAGAAAAGGAAACTTCTAGATATTGGAAACATTTTATAGTATTACATCACAAAAGGTCAACAGAAGATACATAATAATAATAATAATAATAATAATAACAATAATCCTTTCTACTATAGGCACAAGGCCTGAAATTTAGGGGGAAGGGGCAAGTCGATTACATTGACCCCCAAAAGAATGAAAGGGAAAGTTGACGTCAGCAGAATTTGAACTCAGAACATAGCAACGGGTAAAATACTGCTAAAAATTTTGTCCAGTGTGCTAACAATTCTGCTAGCTTGCCACCTTATTATTATTATTATTATTATTATTATTATCAATAATAATAATAATAATAATAATAATAATAATAATAATAATTAAATAATAATAAATGTACTCTTATGTAAAAACCCTTTGTTTTATTTTTTCATACATAAAGGAAAAGGGATATGCAGTTGATGAAGTAATGTGCACATGTGGGAGAACACATACATACATGTAAAACATACACGCGCGCGCATGCGTGTGTGTGTGTGTGTGTGTTTGTGAGACAGCATGTGGCCCAGTGGTTAGGGTATTACACTTGTGATCATGAGATCATGGTTTCAATTCCTAGACTGCGTTGTGTTCTTAAACAAAATGCTTCATTGACACATTGCTCCAATCCAAACTGCTGAAAATTGGTAACCTTGCAATGGACTGGCAGAAGGACTGTTGGCCTGCCCACCTAACAAGCAGTGTGACGTTGTTCGAAAGCTACAACTCTGCAACAAAGTGCATTGTGACCAGTGATATATAACAACATCTGATAGTTTGGCCAGTGTTCTCCCACATGTACACACTACTTGATCAACAGTATATCCTTTATCCTTAATGTATAAAGAAATAAAACAAAGGCTTTTTACATAAGAGTACATTTATTATAATCATTGAGTGAGAGAGCAGTGCATGTCATCAAAGTGACACTGGGGTAAAATATACGAAGCCCAATATACCCATCTTGACCACCCATCTCATAACGGTACACCAGACACGTACATCACAACCATGTGTGCATGACATGGTTATCTCATATCAAGATAAACAGCACATGACCTTGTAGGTGGGGCCCAGTCAGAATTTTCTTCAGGTTGAGGAGCCCAGCCCACTCAAATTATTATTATTATTATTATTATTATTATTAAGGTGGCAAAGCTAGTAAAATCATTAGAACACTGGACGGAGTGCTTAGCAGTATTTCGCCCATGTACAACTAAGATTTGAATATATACAAAACATTTCTATCTAATGCTTGTAATGTTATATACCATATATTTTTTTATCAGTTTCATTTCTTGCACTCAGGCAGTGCTGAGACAGCACTTACATGGGTTTTAGCCAATTAGATCAATTCCACTATTTAATCTATTACTCATTTTACAATCACTGTTTATCTAATAGCCTGACATTTTCCCTGATATCTCTTAGCAGATGCAACAATGGACCATGATAACAGTAGAGCCAGTCCAAATCGTTATGGACAGACAAATGCAAGATGATATATATCATCATCATCATCATCATCATCAAATGTCCGCTCTCCATGCTGGCATGGATTGGACATGTGTGTGTGTGTGTGTTTATCATCATCATCATTTAACGTCCATTTTCTGTGCTAGCACGGGTTGGACGGTTCAACCGGGGTCTGGGAAGCCAGGAGGCTGCACCAGGCTCCAGTCTGATCTAGCAGTGTTTCTACAGCTTGATGCCCTTCCTAATGCCAACCACTCCGTGAGTGTAGTGGGTGCTTTTTACATGCCACCGGTACAGGTGCCAGAGGAGGCTGGCAGTAGCCATAATCGGTTGGTGCTTTTCATGTGCCACCGGCACAGAAGCCAGTCAAGGCAGCGCTGGCATCGGCCCAGCGATATATATATATATATATATATATACACACACACACATACATACACACACACAAAATTATATAGTTATTGGTTGTCATCGTCATCATTGAACGTCCGCCTTCCATGCTCTCATGGGCTGGACAAACATATATACACACATACACATGGGTGAATATAAGAAAGATAACTGACTGTCTTAACCAAATACGTATGTGTACATGTGTGTGCGTATTTATATATTTCATGCTCACTTATAACTATCACATGTTGCCAAGACAAGGATACATACATGCAAACAAATACACACACACACACACACACACACACACGTGCACATATCTTCTTTCAGTTTTCATCTATCAAATTCACACACAAGGTATTGGTTGGCCCGAGAAGCAATAATGAGACTGAACCCAAGACCACATGGTTGGGAAGCAAGGTTCTTAACAAAGCCACAGCTACTGTGATATTAGAATATATCGTAGTATGCAGTTTGGATAAACACATTAAACTCTGATTTGGGGAAGTATTTTTCTTGAAAGCAGTAAAAAGTAGTAATGATGTGCTGTCGGCCTCAAAGCACAGACATTCTCTGGTAGCGTTTTGGATGCTTTTGGTACCATAATATAGGAAGGTACGAAAATAATTGCGATAACTTATCAAGAAACATCCCAATTTATTTTACATTTGTCATTATCTCATATGTATCCAAACACACAAACACACATGCACACACACGTGAAGGATGAGAAAGAAAGGGAAAAAGAGAGAAATGATTTACTTTATGAAGTGCTGTTGTGGTTTGCTGTATAGATTGTACAACCTCCAGTGTTGCTGATTCGGTTTCTTTCATCTGAAACATGAAATATTTAAGATAATTAGCAATGTGCCCTTGAGAGAAAAAGCAAAATTATACCTGAATACATCTGTCAGTAGTACTGTAGTTTTGTTTGTTACAGTTAGCAGCCTGGCTTCTATTAGTAAACACTTCATTACTAACTAATCAAAGCAACAAGATTACTTTGTTTTACTAAAGCCACCCTTTTGGTCAGGCGGTCACTCGTGCCAAAACTTATTGTAAATACTGAACAGAAACAACTAATGCTTCTAATTCTTTCTGTTTTATTCTATCACCAATTACACCTGTTTTCTTTTCCTTTTCTGAAGGAAGGAAGGCAAGAAAATAAACTCGTTATATCTTTTGCTAGACAATACCTACAAACTTCAGCCACAGCCACACACACACACGCACACTCTCTCTCTCTCTCAACAGACAGTTTTCACGCCAATAGTTTGTACATTTGATACGGTGCCAAATGTGACTGACTGACAAACCAGTCTTAAATAATGCCAGCATTATCGCTGTTATAACATCTTAAAATAGTGATAACCAATTACTGGTTTGATCAGAACATTTTGTTGTTGTTAAATATTAAATATATAACAATAGCATCATCTTTCAAGGTCAATCAATGAATTTAAGAAAGAAGGACGATGCTGCTAACGAAAACTAAACATTCAGATATTGCTTTATTAAATACACAGAAGCCTCTATACCAGTAGTTCTAGGACTCACTTAGGAGCATTGTGAATTCACAAGGGGGTGGCTATTGACAAGGTGTTGTTGGAGTGTTAGGGGTTTGGAGAGGTCATGATATTTCTTTGAAATAAAATATTTAACTCTTTTGATACCAACCTGCCCAGAATCACCAACCCCTGGCTCTATGATATAACCCTTCAGCATTCATATTACACAGTCAAAATTTAGAATTTATTCACATCATTTTGAATTAATCATGCATTAGCTTGTAGCTCTGACATCTTGATGATGTGATTTTTTTTTGATTTTTTTTTTTTGTTAGAATGACATTGTAGGGTAGGTGTGACATACCAGATTTGGCTGGTTTAAACATAAAGCAGTAGAATGTGGGCTGGAAATGGCCAGATTAAATGCAAAAGGGTTAAAGAGCCTATTTTAAAATGATCAAAATTAAAACATGCCATCACAATTTTATGTTAAATTATACTTCAAACCCCAGCTTAATAAGGGCAAAGTTAATTTACTAAATTCTTTGTTGTTTAACTTAATTGAAATAAAATCAGTATATTTCAACAGAAATAAGGTAGCAAAAGTGTTAAACCAGGTACAATACTTCCATTTTAAACATATTTTCAGAAAAATATTTTTCAGAATTAGGTTATGAATAGGCATTGTGTTATCAGAGAACAGAATCATGACTGATGAAGTGCCAACGTCCAATTTAGTTTTGGTATGTAAGCCCTCACCTTCTTTAGTAATTTCCATAAAAATTTAATATAGAGGACACTAGTGAACATAAACATCTAAAAAGAGGCAAACATTGGATGAGATACAATAAACAAATATAGGTAATGAACCAGTGCATAGGCAAAATTTGCTTGCTGGATGAAGATAATCATGTGTGTGTGTGTGTGTATACACACACGATTAGCTTATCACCTCATTTCAAGGAATGGTATGGGGTGATACGCTAAAATAAGATAAATGAGAACCACCACTGTTCAGCACAATTACTTAACCTGCCCTATTTGAAACAGCAAGTAGATCTCCCTCTAAAATAGACATTGGACAATGTAGACTTTGATCAAACTGCCTGAAAAAGAGACGAGATGTGGTTTGAATGCATTTCATCATAGATTTGTCCAATCAGAGATGACCTAGGGCTAAACAAGAACACAAAAATTGAATCATATAAAGCCAGAGTTTCTCCAACTGGCTTCCATGAGAAATTATGATAAATAAGTTAATTAGATGCAAATGTATTTTTTACTCATATTTAAAATCCTAGCATTTGTAGGTAATAAGGAGAGCCTACAGGAAAAACAGTTTTTAACCCTTTTGTTACCATATTCCTCATGAAATACACTTCATTTATGACAATTAATTTTGAAAGTCATAAGAATTTTATCAAAATATTTGTCACTATTAAGCTGGTGTTTGGGATATAAATTAACATGAAATTCTGACGAAGATGACAATTAAAACAAGAGAACTAAGGGTGGTTTCAGGAAGGTTGGTATCAAAAGAGTTAATAGGAAAGCATAGGTAAATTTCATCTAAACAAGAAGGCACACCATCAGTTATGATGAGTATTCCTGTTGATCTGATCAATGGAGCAGCCTGCTTGTGAAATTAATGTGAAGGTGGCTGAGTATTCCACAAAAACATGCATCTTTAACAACGGTGGTGCCCCAGCATGGCCGTAGCCTTCGGTTTGAAACATTTTTAAAGATTTAAGGATTTATAGTTTTCAAAGAAATTCAGCAAGACACAGAATGTGACAAGGTTGGCTTTTGAATTACAAGCACAACTCATTCTTGCCAGTTGAGTGGACTGGAGCAACATGAAATAAAGTGACTTGCTCAAGAACACAAGGCACCACCAGGAATCAAACACACGACCTTATGATTGCAAGCCAAATACCCTAACCACTAAGTCATGCATATACAAGTTCTTGATTAAAATGAAATTCCATAAGCATTCTTATTGGCCTTTTACCAAACCTTTCTTATTGGCCTTTTGCCAAAATCTTTCAAAGACAGTTTTATGATTTGCTTAACTTCTTATGAAATCCAAATTTATGAAAGAAAATATAAAAGATTAATAGAGATGCTTAATGATTTTCATGTAAAGGTTCTCTGAGACATGGAATGTATTTCAAAAGTTCTCATTACCATTTCAATGTCAGCTTTTTTTTTTCTTTTTTTTTTTTAACTACAGTTAAACCATTTGAATGTTCAGTTAAAAAATATTCATGTACTTTAAACTTGCGTGGACAGAGAGAATACAACTGGACTCTAAAAGGCATTTTTTAGCCATTCTGCTGCTGTTGACACATGCAACAGCTGGGGTGAATAATTTCCCTATGGAAAATCAATGAAGTTAATGAATGAAATGGACAGAGATGGTGAGGTCAGACTTAAGGGTTGTTGAGTTTGACAGACAAAATGCAGCAGGATCATGCAAAATGATAATAAACAGTATTGCAGATCAATATGACTCATATGGTCAGGTTTATTACTTCTTACTCTCTTGTTAATCTCAAAGGCTCTAAGAAATAGCATGAGCAATACATTCTTTCCCGACCGAGATGGAAAAAAAAAACCAACCAATACACAGTGCATGGTTGTGTAATTAAGACATAGGTGTGGGCATGACTGTGTGGTTAACCCTTTAGCATTCAGAGTACTCTGTCAACTGTAATGCTTATTTATCCACATTATTTCAAATTAATCATGCATTATCTCATAGCCTTGAGATTTGATGATCCGAATGTTTACATTTAGAATGACATTGTAGGGTAGGTAAGAGAGGCCTTATCTGGTCAGTTTGAACATAAAATACATTCAAATATTTGGGCCGGATATAGCCTGTTTGAATGCTAAAGGGTTAAGGAGCTTGCTTTGCAGCCAATTGGTTTTGGGTCTGGTCCCACTGCACAGCATCTTGACCAGTGGTTCTCAAATTTTTCAAACAATTTTAAGTGCTGGTCCCCTTATAGTTTTGTTTTCAATGATTCACAGTCCCCTATAAAATGCAGGATAATCAATATGGAAAAAAATGACAAACATTCATGTTCCGTAATTTACGGACTATGAACCGCATTGCCCATAGACATTGCTCTGAAAACCACAACTTAATCCAGGCAATGCCCCATTGGGATACAATAGATCATCATCATCATTGTTTAACATTCGTTTTCCATGTTAGCATGGGTTGGACGATTTGACTGAGGTCTGGCGAACCAGATGAATGCACCAGGCTCCAATCTTGATCTAGCAGAGTTTCTACAGCTAGATGCCCTTCCTAACGCCAACCACTCCGAGAGTGTATTGGGTGCTTTTACGTGCCACCGGCACGAAATCCAGTTAGGCGGTACTGGCAACGGCCACACCCAAATTATGTTTTTTTTATGTGCCACCTGCACACCGGCACAAGTGCCAGTAAGGCGACGCTGGTAACGATCACGCTCGAATGGCACTTTTTACGTGCCACCAGCACAGACGCCAGCTAGCCGCTCTGGCAACGATCACGCTCGGATGCTCTTAGTGCTCCACTAGCACAGATGCCAGTCATCGAATTTGATTTCAATTTCACTTGCCTATACATGAAAATATGGGGAATTAGTCGATCAATTAGCTACAAAATAAATGAGTAACAAAAAATACCGACAGCACATGCATGATCACCCGTTATGCCCGCATATTTTCTATCAGCCAATCATATTAGCAAATGAGTCTGTAGGAGTGGTGTGGGTTTTTGAGGCCAACAACAAAAAAAGATGATATGTGAAAAATTGAAAATCTTGAAATTTTTAAACTGCCTCAAGCCATCCCATTTTCACGATACTTCAGTGTCCCTTCATGGTCCCCTAGGGGACTGCTGACCCCAGTTTGAGAACCAGTGATCTTGACTGTCTTCTACAATAGCCCAAGGCTGACCAATGCCTTGTGAGTGATTTTGGTAGATGCGAACTGTGTGGAAGTTCGTCGTGTGTGTGTGTCTCCAATCACTGTTTCATGACCAATGTTGGTTCATTTATGTCTCCATAATTAAACAGTTTGGCAAAAGAAACCACACAATAAGTAGTCCCAGACAAAAAAATAAGTACTTGGGTTGATTTGTTCGACTAAATCTTACAAGGTGTAGCCCTAGCATGGTTGCAATCCAATGATTGGAACAAGTAAAAGATAAATTATATTAATCTCTAATAAAAGTATAAAGCCATAAATTGTCACGAGGGATATAACCAATTATATGAACTGAAGCATTTAACAGGCATTTCATTTTATCAACCCCAGAAAGATGACAGGTAAAGTTAACCGCAAGTGACCTTTGACCTTGGAATGTAAAAGCTAATAAGACATTTTGTCCACTGCTCTAATGATTCTGCTAATCTAATGCCTGTAATTGTGCTAATTATTAGCAATACTTACATTCTTGTGCCGCCGATGTTGTTCTTCATTGTAACGAGCAACATCTTTGATGAGCTCTGACCATGTATATACAAGTTGCATATGTAACGTGGCCAGTTTTTCAACCAAAGATTTAAGTAAGTTCCAAAAAGGAGAAAATGTTCTGAAAAAAATAAAAGAAATAAATAATAAATATATCAGAACAAATAAAACTTATAGAAAAGTAATAGAAATAGATTTTATAAATTCTTAGAATGTCATTTATTTTTAAAAAAGCAATATGCATATAAATCACCATCATCACAAATATCATTCAACATCCACTTTTTCATGCTGGCATGGGTTAGATGGTTTTACAAGAACAAACGAGCCAAGGTGCTCTACCAGGTTCTAAGCTTGCTTTGACATGGTTTCTATGGCCGGATGCCCTTCCTAATGCCAACCACTTAACAGAATATACTGGGTGCTTTTTATGTGGTACCAGCACTGGTGAGGTTGCCAAATACCCACAAGATATATAGATGTATATGTGTATGTATATATACACACACATATATATATATATATATATATATATATATATATACAGTTGGGAAGTATGAGAAGTGAATATACATTTATTTTACCACATAGGATTACAGCTGTTTTGCAACATATTCATGTAGTATAACCACATGATTTTCTGAATTCATATCTTATTCTTCTCATTTTGTGTGTGCGTGTGTGTATGTAATTCATTAAGTTTCAAAATGGAGAGATCTAATGGATACAAGTTAATTTATTAATTAATTAACACCTTTACCTACAATTGTTTCATTTCTGAACCAAAATTAAAACTACAAAACATATATAAATATATAATCTTGCATTTTGAAATACCTTGGGTGGAAAATCATCAGGGTGTACAAAAGAACAATATAAGGATTACATTATAATCCATTGGAATACTCCAATATACTCAGAATATATAATCATGTTTATTATGCATGTGTACACATGCATTAAAATCATCACTTCTATTGTTGATTCAATAATAATAATAATAATAATAATAATTATAATGAATTATAGTATATAAGAGTAAAATTACATAATGAATAAAATGAAATAAAAGTGAAATAAAATTTATGCGCATGTTTGTATATGTGTATTTATATATATATATATATATATATATACATACTCGCAACAAGTATGGATGCCAATAGTTTATACATCAATATGTATGCGTATATGTTTCTTTCTAAGTTACTTATTAAGGTATATGAATTAAAGTATATAAAAGCAAAAATAAAATCTAAAATAAATATAATGAATAAAAATAGAAACAATGAAACAATTGTAGGTGAAGATGTTAATAAATTTGTATCTGTTAGATCTCCCCATTTTCAAACTTAATAATATTTTATATTTTATTATATAATATATTCATTGAAGAAATACCTCTTCAAAATACAATATATCAAACCAGTGTACCTTGGATAAAAATATTCCTATAAGAAGTCTAAATATCCTCTTAGTTACTATATATATACACACACACACACATATATATCGCTGCTATTATGCAAAAGTGTCATAAGTCCAAAACATTGCTTTTTCAGAAAACGAAAAAATAGTTTCACCATTCCATTTCTTTTTAACATTAACAACAGTTTCAGCCACGAAGTTTTGTCAGTGAACAGGTCGCGGTCTCAAAGCGACGAAAATATTTTGACAAATTAAATTTAAATGTTGAAGTGAGTCTAACAGTTTTGTGTGTTTCTTAAATGGCTTACAAACACCTTCCACGCTGCAATACTTTGTTGGGTGCATAAAATCATAACTCCATACATGTATGATATTTTCAGTTACAAATATTTTTGCAAAACTGTCATATGTTGGACTTACTACACTTTTGAAAAATGCTAAATCATTGTGTTACACTTTGACAGTTTTCATATCTTGGCATCTGAAGCAGCTGGAGATACAATAGTTTGACCAAAAGAACTGACTATTGCAAACAAAATTAAATATTGAAGAAAAAAAACGCATTTGGCGAAATTTGGACACAACAGTTTAACATAATCACAATGATATATACAAATTACACAACTCACTTCATCATTCTTACTTCTCTTTCCCTCCCTTTCTAAATAACCACTACTGACACTAATCCCTTCCCTTTCTCCTGCTCCTTCCTTACATCATCCTCCTATAGTGACTACTCCATCATTCTCTTCAATACCACGCTATCATAACTGAAAACCTGTCCCTCTGTTGATAAGATTCAACACCAACACAAAAGAATAATCTATATTTATGACACACCTTCTTTGCGTTTATGATATTTTGCATCATTTAAAGATTACATCTGGCCAAGAGAGAACTGCTTATATATGTTTCACACATATGGAGGTTTGTCTTGTGCTTTCATCTAAGGTGTCTTCAATATATATTTGTTAACAATTCCAATATTCTTACAGACTGGATATCATTATGACCAATCCTATCTACACAAGTGTGAGTGCGTGATCTTAGAAATATAAGTATATAGTCTAATCATAGAAATATACACATATTTGCAGTATGTATATACATACACATACGTAGATTATATTACATTCCTGAGAAAGACATCACACATGATCAACAGCTGCCCAAAAATACCATCAAGGTACTACCTCCCAATGCAACAAGACATAGTTGCTAAAACAATATACAATGCCATCTGCAAAAAAGTCTATCCAGAGATAAATAAAGAGAACCTGCTGCTATTGAATGTATACATAAACATCAACACAAAGAATACTGGTGGAACATTCTCATGAGCAAACATAACAGTCCAGATATAGTTCTTTGGGATAGACAAGAAAAAGTCGGTACCATCATAAATGTCAGTTGTCCTGCTGATGAGAATATTATTTTGAAAAATCAAAATAAAAGAGATTAACTATGGGCAAGTGTTTCAAAGTTTCTACCTTCTATACACAGATTATAAATTCACCGTAAAAAGCGCCATTCGAGTGTGATTGATGTCAGTGCCACCTGACTGGATCCTGTGCATGTGGCATGTAAAAAGCACCCACTACACTGTTGGAGTGGTTGGCGTTAAGGGCATCCAGCTGTAGGAACCTTGCCAGATCAGATTGGAGCCTGGTGAGAGCCTCTCAGCTTGCCAGTCCTCAGTCAAACTATCCAACCCATGCCAGCATGGAAAACAGACGTTAAACGATGATGATGAATAATTGGGGCACATGGTTTTGTGAGCAAATGCCTAAGTGACAATCTGGATAAGCTGGAGTTTTCAGAAAAGGAAATAAAGCAGCTAATTTGTACATTACAAATACAATCTGAAAGCAGAACAGTAAAAAGATGCAAGACTTTTCTCAAATTCAAAACGTGAATATGTTTCTGTTATGTACACACATCAACGATGGAACTTTGTATCTTTGTTAGAGATGAGCTCCTCCTTTGCAGGAAGATTTCATCATGATCACCATCATTGCTTTAACACCAACTTTTCTATGCTTGCAGGGTTGGTTTCAAATAGTCGAAAATAGAAGAGAATGGACAAACATGCATACATGCATATGTACACTCACACACATACATACAAGTGCTGAGAAAGAACAGTTGTGCTCAATCTAAATCCAATTTGCCTACCTCTGTTCTGTACACCACTGGAATCTATAAGCATGTAGAAACAGACTGTACAGTATAGACAGTACATGGCCAGACAATGTATGGGTACTAGGGTACCCATACAATTCATTACTGCACATTAGAGGACGCAGTATAATCCTTAGCTATGTTGCAACATGACATATCTGGTACAATAGTGGATCAATCTTAGCCATTCAGTCAATTACCTGTGTGTCATAAGTCAGTTTGACCAGAGGCTAACCTGGGGCTAACTGCAATACAATCCTCTTTCAAAAAGAACATGAGTTGCAATACTTCCTATCTCTTTCTCTCTTTATAACACTTGTAGTTTGTTTCCAATTAACAATTGAATATTTCCCTATACTTTTCATTCAACTGAGAAAATCGCACGACCCCTTTAAATCAATGCAATCTGAAATTTGTTCATAGAAAAACATACTTACCCCTCTTGTATACAATTGCTAACATTTTTTGCTAGTTTGGTGAGTAATTTGCTATAATTTTCTTCTACAGAGCAGCTGCAAAATAACAAAAAGAAATAATAATCATAATCAAAGCATTAACAGAACAAATAACCGAATAAAATAATAAAGAAAAGAAAACAGAATTTTTAATTGTTTTTCCCATGTTTTCACAAAGAAGAAAGGATGTGCACTCTTGCGAGGTCAAAGAACTATTTCACATTTTCCAACCAATTAGACTATTATGAGATGCACGAGATGTATTGGAATAGCTAATATTATAAGTAGTTTTTAACTGAAGAACAAACTGCTTAGATAAAAAAAATTCTATTATCTAGGTGACCTAATTTATACTTAAAATGAACTGGTGATAACACTGTGGCATAGGTTAAAAACATTTGGAGAACATTGCTTTTCTTAGTTAACAATAAAGAACTTCACTTTCTATGCACATGAGCAAATCGTTTGAGGTATAATTAGATGAGTGAATATTGTGGGTTTAATTAGATGAGTGAATGAAGCAGTCGATGCACAGAATTGCAATCTTTAGAAGTCTATTTGATGTTCACTACAAGTGAATTTTAGAAAATAACACCAGAAAGGGGCTGAATATTTATGAGGCAGACATTCTACACTGATATGAATATATAAATAGGTGATAAATATAAGCTACAAAAACAAAGAGAGAGCTTAAGATACCTGTAGTTGAGATAAATTAAAAATGTCCACAGCCCTGCGAGTGGATCTGGTAAATGGAAAACTTAAAATGAGCTTTCGTGTGTGTGTGTGTATGTGTTAGTATCTTTGCGCCTTGACATCATATGATAGTTGTGAGTGTCACTGTAATGCAAGTGGTGGTGTTCATTCCAAATCATGTCTGGTCATAGGGAAATATCTTACTTGGAAACAGGTGAAGGTTGGTGACAGGAAGGACCTCCAGCTGTCAAAAATCTGCCTCAGCAAATTCCATCCAACCCATGTGAACATGGAAAAGTGGACATTAAAATGATGATGACGATGACAGCGGTGGTGGTAACCACATATGTTTATTCCAGATTCCATGCAAGCTTGAAGTGATATTTCAGATTATTTTAAAGTTAATGAAAAGCTCTAGTAATACACCTAAATTTTCATTTATACCATATTGATATGGAGGTCAGTTCGGAAACTGAGTGCTACGACCCACTTTTGTGATTTGGCGTCAGGGAGACGGGTAGACCTTTTGTCCTGTCGGTTTTTGGGGAGGTTTATGTATTCGGAAGAGACCTTTGGCCCTGTTCCGGTCAAGGAAAGTTCGAGAAACCACCCCTTAAAATGCGACGCGCTGGGAGTTTGTCAGTCAGTCGGAGGCAGTCAGTCAGTTCAGTCGGGAACAGAGCGAGTTGGCAAGAGGTAGTTCTGCCTGAGACAGTGAGTTGGCAACAGGGTAGCTTGCGTGAGGGTCGATGCAGAGATGACAAGCGTGGCAAGAAAGACAGGCAGATAGGATTAAGGAGCTGGGAGAGATTACGGCGAGAAAGCATGGCTATTCGTAGTGGGAGTTTGTAAACGAAGAAACTTGCGGTATGTTTTGTTTATGATTTTGATGTGAAATGTAAAAGAAACGAGATTATGACGTAAATTGTGAACTGTGTTGAAAAAAAAGAATTGTTGAAGAGAAAAAGAATTGGTGTGTTAAAGAAAAGAGAAAGAACTGTGAATTAAGGAAAAGAGGAAGGAAAGAAATGAACATTGAAAAGAACTGTGTTGTTGAGTTGTGTTGAAAAGAAAAAGAAAGAGAAAGACTTTAATGAACATTATTTGATTTGAACTGTTGTCTCTGAACTGTATCTGCATGCTTTGATTTTGTTGATTCTGCTGCATGTATTTTCTTTGATGTATTTGATGTTGTAAGTAATGATTGTCATAAACTGTTTTTAAATGTAAGCCAATTGCCTTCCGCCGTCTCTCTGTATCTCTTCCTGCTGTTGTTGTTGTTCTCTCCGGTCGCTGGTTGTCGAGTTCGCTGCCACCTCCCCCACAGAGTCCTCTCTTTCTGCATGGCGAATTCTCTGATTGACTGGGCCGGTGCAATCGTCGTCGCTCGACTTGGTAGGGTCCCGGGTTTCTGAAGAGTTTGAGCGACGGCAGGTGGTATGTAACAATATTCACTGATGCCAATGTAAACCATCGTAAGTTGGCTTAAATCTTGTTACCATGTTCACAGATGATGTGGGTGCGTGTCCCACAGGCAGCCTTCAAACTTTTTCCATCCAAGAACTTTTTGAGCATAATATCCTATATGCTGTTATTTATGACTTTATAAGTTCCATTATAAAACGGCGAATTTACTTCTGGTAATTATTATTAAAATTTCCAAAATTTTTGATAGCTTAAAAAAAAAACCCAATTTAAATTGTATGTATTTTTGACCAGTAAAAACTGTTAGTGTTAATATTCCAGTTCTTTACATTATTCAGTCACAATGATATTTTGATATAAACTATTAAATAAGTTCAACACCCTCCATTGATAATGTGTTGTATCAGTTACATTTAGAGAAAGTGCACAACACGTGTACACCACAAGGTCTCACATGGTATAAGGTTTTCCACCAACTAGTGTTTCATATTGCAATGCTATCTGGAGGTAACAATCGGCCAATGCTAAAGAGCTCATCACCTGACCATGAGACAAACTATCCCACACCAGATATGTATCTTGCATTTCAATAGTTTTCACTGATGCTCCATAACCCTGGACAGGGGCTCATGCCAGGTGCTGTGAGCCAGAGGTAGCTCAACTGGGGACTTGTGTCAAGCAGAATAAACACACTTTGAAGTAAAGAATACTTCAGCAAGCTTCCTTTATTTTTTTAATTATTTTCCTTCACCTTCATTATATACTTCGAGTACCACTGGGTACAATGAATAGTAAAGGTTTTCTAATTACTCTGGAGCAATGTAAATCTTACACCATATAATGCAGATTGTAGTGATGATTATAAGGATGGTGTGATAATGCTAGTGATGATGATGATGATGGTGTTGATAATAGTAATGATGACACACACATACAAATTACAAAGCTGTGCCTAGGATGCTTAACCCTTTTGATACCAACCTGCCTGAAACTAGCTCTGGCTCTGAGTACAAATGTCTTTTTTTTTTAAAGTTTTGAATTAAAATCTTCCACCAAACCTTAGTCATAATTTATGTTGCTAACACTAACTTAATGATAACAAATTTATTTTACTAAATTCTTTGTTATATTTAAAATTAATTGAAAGAAAACACAGAGCATCTCAACAGAAATATGGTAGCAAAGGATTCATGCAATGAGAGGCAGATAGTTTTACTCCAAACAGAAGAGGGACCTGTGAAAGGATGAGAACATGTGGATGTGAAGAAGTATGTTTATGTTGTGTGTGGAAACTTGCATATATGCATGACCTGTGTATATATGTTAGTATGGCTGAAGGCACGTGGCTTAGTAGTTAGAGTGTTTGGCTCGTGGGCATAAGATCAGGAGTTCAGTTCCTGGTGATGCATTGTGTCCTTGAGTAAGACACTATTTCTCATCACTGTAGTCCACTCAGATGGCAAAAATGAGAGTAGTACCTGTATTTCAAAGGGCCAGCCTTGTCACATTCTGTATCATGCAGAATCCCCATGTACTACTTTAAGGGTAGGCATGTTTGTGGAGTGCTCAGCTACTTGCATGTTGATTTCACAAGCAGGCTGTTCTGTTGATCAGATTGAATAGAACCCTCATTGTCGTAACTGACAGAGTGCCAGTAGGTTACTGTAACAACATGTGGATATATGTTAGAGAAACAACATGTTAAGTGTGAGTGTGATAACACGTGTATATATGAGTGCGAGAACATGTGTATATATGAGTACAAGAACGTGTATATATATGAGTGCAAGAACGTGTATATACAAGTGTGAAAGCATGCATATATGAGTATGAGAACATGTATATATGAGTGCAAGAACGTGTATATGAGTGTGATAAAGTGTGTATATGAGCGCAAGAACATGTATATATGAATGTGAGAATATGTATATATGAGTGTGAGAACGTGCATATATTAGTGCGAGAACGTGCATATAGGCGCAGGAGTGGCTGTGTGGTAAGTAACTTGCTAACCAACCACATGGTTCCAGGTTCACTTCCACTGTGTGGCATCTTGGGCAAGTGTCTTCTGCTATAGCCCCAGGCCGACCAATGCCTTGTGAGTGGATTTGGTAGACGGAAACTGAAAGAAGCCTGTTGTATATAAGTATATATATATATAAGTGTGTGTGTGTATATGTTTGTGTGTCTGTGTTTGTCCCCCTAGCATTGCTTGACAACCAATGCTGGTGTGTTTACGTCCCCGTCACTTAGCGGTTCGGCAAAAGAGACCGATAGAATAAGTACTGGGCTTACAAAGAATAAGTCCCGGGGTCGATTTGCTCGACTAAAGGCGGTGCTCCAGCATGGCCGCAGTCAAATGACTGAAACAAGTAAAAGAGTAAAGAGTATATGAGTGCGAGAACATGCATACATGAGTGCGAGAATGTGTATATATGAGTATAATGTGTATATGAGATAATGTGTGTATATATGAGTGCGAGAACGTGTGTATATATGAGTGTGAGAACATGTGTATAAAGGTGAGTGCAACATGAGTATAAATGTTAGTTGACAATATATGCATGTATGTTAGTGTGATATCATGTATATAAGAGTGTGAGAACATGTGTATATATGAGTGCAAAAACGTGTATATACGAGTGCAAGAACGTGTATATACGAGAACATGTATATATGTGTGTGACAATAAGTGTATATGTAAATGTGAGCACATATGTACACGAAGGTGAGAACCTGCATATATGAGTGTGAGGATACATATATAGGGGTGAGTGTGATGTGCATATATATTAGTGTAATGTGTATATGTGTTAGTGTGACAACATGTATATATATATGAGAACATGTGTGTATGAACAAGTAAACACACACACACACACACACACACACACACACATTAGGTCACATTATCTAACAAAGTAGAATCTACATGAACTACATAGAGTTTCTGTCATTATGTTCTGCAATTTAATGAGAGGAAAACAAGATCATGTTGCTATACGATAAATGTCAAAAACCTTCTCATGTTCACAGCATCTTGATCCTACCTCATCCCAACATTTACCAGCTTCTCACTGTAACCTACCTACGATATCTTGTTTTAGTCTCATGGTTTATAATTAGATTGCGGGATGGCTCCTCTATCAGTTCATCTTTGTCGATAATGCTAAATTAAGGACTACAACAACAGTTACATATTGGTGAGTGATGATAACAGTGGTGGTGGTGGTGGTGGTGGTAATGATAATGACGGGGGTAGTGATAAAGGTGATGGTCAAGGTGGTTATGATGATGGTGATGATCATGATCACGATAGTAGAACTAGAATCATAGTAAGAGACAACAGTATGAATAAAGAGAATACAAATAACAAAAGCAGGAAGAGATGGTTAGAAAAGAAAACAAAAAAATTCTAACTATGTGTAGTTTGGTAGCAACAGCTGTTATGATAGGGATTTTGGTGAGCATTATCACTCCTCAGATTTCCTCGCTCCCAACATAATTGACTGCAATTGACTCCTAACTCGAAATTGCTGGCCTTGTGCCAAAATCTGAACCCAATATTTATATCAGTAGTAGTTACGAGTGGGTTAAATCATTAATATTGAAGTGAAACCTTGATGGAATAAGGAATTTGCCAACAAGTGTACTAGAGAGAAAGATATTAAATAGATAGGCAGTCGAGGAAGGTGCTGCAGAGAGAGAGAGAGAGAAGGATGGGGGAGAGCAAAAGAGTAAATGAAAACGTGTGACTGAAGCTCAGTAACAAAATAGACATTGGAAGTGTGATAATGACGGTGTGATGACGGAGGAAATAATTAAATATGTGGAATGATTGAAAGGCCAGGAAAAAGATCGTTAAAGATATCGTTCCTCTTGATATATTGAGGCAGTCGAAGTAGCAATACTGGCTGGTTGTAAACATGATGAGTTCTGAGAAGAAGTGAAGATAGAGGATGGTTGTAAACAGAATGGATGCTAAGAAGATTAAGTTTAATTGGTCGGGTAAGTAACTGCAGTTAGCTCTGATAAAGCAGACAGTCTAAATAGATGTGGTAGATGATGATCTAGAGGAAGACTATAAATTCCAAGTGAATATTGGAAAAGGTGGGAAAGAATATAATCCAAAAAATGAAGAAAGTTAATGTAATTAAGATATTATGTCTTGAATGATGTCACAAAAACAGATATTTCAAACATTTAAAATTCTTTAAAAATAGGCATTAATTATAAACTTGTTCAAAGTTAAATGAGACACTCCTATGATGAAGGGTTGTGATGTTCATCTATTTTAAAATATAAATTGTAGGCACAGTCTTGGCAAGTGTCTATGAACTTTGCCTTGCAATTATGTGAGTTCGGGTTCAATCTCACGGTATAGCGGTATAGTCGTCAACTATAACCTCTCTTTGATAAATGCCCTGTGATAAAAACCTGGCAGATGTAAACTGGACAGAAATCTATTGTCTGTGTGTGTATGCATATGTTTGTGTTTGTCACTGTATATACTCACACTAATGTGAAGACATGGCTTAGTGGTAAGGGTATTCAGCTCATAATTTTAAGGTCATGAGTTCAATACCTGGTGGCAGCGAGTTCTGTCCTTGAGCAAGACACTTTATTTCACATTGCTCCATTACACTCAACTGGCAAAAATGAGTTGTACTTGTAATTCAAAGGGGCACTTTTGTCACATTCTGTGTCATGCTGAATCTCCCTGAGAACTACAATAAGGGTTTCACAAGTCTGTGTATTGCTCAGCCACTTGTACATTAACTTCACAAGCAGGCTGTACCTTTGATTAGATCACCTGGAAAACCTCATTACCGTAGCTGACAGAGTGTCAGTTGTTACTCACTGATGCTATTTGGGGATTGATGACATTTATTTAAGTTCTGCAGTTCAGCAATTCAAAGTGTAAAGACCAGCGGAATAAAGTATCTCAATAGAGAAACAAGGGCACCCAACCATAAAATGCTGCCCCAAGAAGTCAGAGCTAAACCCATGCAAGCATGAGAAAGGTAAACATGATGATGGTGGTGATGGTGGCTGTAATTCTTTTACTTGTTTCAGCCATTTGACTGCAGCCATGCTGTAGCTCCACCTTTAGTCGAACTAATCAACCCCAGGACTTATTCTTTGTAAGCCTAGTACTTATTCTATCAGTTTCTTTCACTGAACCGATAAGTTACAGAGACGTAAACATACCAACATTGGTTGTCAAGCAATGGTGGGGTGGGACAGAGACACACAAACATATATATATATATACACACACACACACACACACAATAGGCTTCTTTCAGTTTCTGTCTACCAAATCTACTCAAGGCTTTGGTCAGCCCAAGGCTACAATAGAAGACACTTGCCCTAGTTGCCATGCAGTGGGATTGAACCTGGAAGCACATGGTTGGGGGGAGGCAGTTTTTTATCACACAGTCACGCCTGCGCCTATGATGATGATGATGTCAATATGCGGTTTGGAGAGACAGTAGAAAATTCTCACTTGCAATGTTATATTCTAGACAAAAAAAAAATTATTTTAATCTCTGAAGCCTAAATCTATTTAGAAGGCTTCCATGGGAAATAACATACATCATTGCCAAGATTGTAACACAATTAGATCGAAAGACTTAGAATTTGGTAAAGTGACTGCCAATAATGGGATGTGATAGGTATGACTGTGTAGTTGAGAAGTTTACTCCCCAGCCACATAGTTTTGGGTTCAGTTCCACTGCATAACACCTTGGACAAGTATCTTCTACTAAAGGCCAGGGTTGGTTAAAAGCTGGTGAGTTGATTTAGTAGACAGAAATTGCAAGGTGTGTGTGTGTCATTGCCTTGACATATAGTAGTTGTAAATAAGTGACATTGTCATACACACTGATTTATTTATCTCTAGTATTTTGCAAAAGCATGTCTGGTCATGGGAAAATATTATCTTGCTTGGAAAACAGATGAAGGTTAGTGACAGGAAGGGCATACAGAAAATGACAAATAGAAAAATCTGCCTCCACGAACTCCATCCAACCTATGCAAGCATAGGAAAGTGGATGTTAGAATGATGACGTCAATACAACTAGGTATTTTAGTTTAATTTCTAATAAAAACATCTAACTTTGCTGCATTCAAACCAGCCTAATTAGGCCACTCTAAAAGATAGTGCCATTTGTTCAAATTGGTCTATCCACAGACAAGATAACTCATCAGCCTCACCAAATTACACAGGAAGTTAGAATTTTATTAGTTTTATCATCTTTTTTTAAATAAATACATTAACATGTCTATTACCTTTAATATAAAAATGTTAAAAAAAAACCTGAAAAGAAATATAAATTTCACTTTAAATCAGAGAAATTTAATTCTGGCACCAAACCTCAATTTTATAGGAGGTGAGAGGGGGTGAGGAAACCTGAGTTTCTATGATATTCAAGAGTATTAGTGACATGTATGAAACGAAATGGTTTCATGGGAAGAATCAAAATTAAGCTATGGATTTGGCTTGTCCTGAATTCACATCTACTAAAGTGTCACTAGTTCCATTTAGAAAAATATAATTGAGCCAACTAGAGAGCCTCTATGACTTCACTTAACCTGCTAAAAGTAGCAGCCAAAACTTCCATGAAATCATACTCTATCTTAAAGAAAAAGGGTGACTTGGATAATATAGTCCTATACATACATCTGAAAATAAAATGAGATGATCATAGATGGAATGCATTTGATCAAAAGTCAGCTTGATCAGGCCTGACCTGGGCTTAAACAAGAAGAATATTACAATTGAAAAAGAAACTGTCTTTTATGCCTTGTTATATGATTGGGTCTGAGTACTAAGAAAAATAAAAAGATATCCTATAAATGTATGTTCTTTACACTTTATTTTTCAACAACATAAACTAAAACAAGATAGTTGTTTGCCTAACAACTCAATACAATTTAGGATTCATATTCTTTTATTTGTTTGTCATTAGACTGCGGCTATGCTAGAGCACTGCCTTTAGTTGAACAAATCAACCCCAGGACTTATTCTTTATAAGCCTAGTACTTATTCTATCAGTCTCTTTTTGCTGACCACTAAGTTACAGGGATGTAAACACACCAACATCAATTGTCAAGTGATGGTGGAGGGACAAACAGAGATGCATATATATATATATATATATATATATATATATATATATATGAGACAGGCTTCTTTCAGTTTCTATTTACCAAATCTACTCACAAGGCGTTGGTCAGCTTGAGGTTATAGTAGAAGACACTTGCCCAAGGTTCCATACAGTGGGACTGAACTCAGAACCACATAGTTAGGAAGCAAGCTACTTACCACACAACCACTTCTAAACATTCTAACACAACTTTGCCACCATACTATTTTCTACTATTCAGAAATATAGAGAAAATGAATAGAAAAAAAAAATGCTTTTTATGATATTTCAGTCTATAATATTTTTGCCAATTTATTTAAATCTGTTAACTCATTTGATAAATTTGTCTCTGTTACCAACACATATATATATATATATAATGTCATGTATATGTATACATAATCTACATATGTATAATATATGTGTGTATGTATATGTATGTGCATATGAACATACATATACAGTGATACATAGTGGTTAATGATATCTTACCAGTATGAAGCCAATATACATGAATGACGCTTACAAGCTTAAAATCTTTCCTCTCTCTCTATGGTGCCCATATATGCAGTAAACCAATTGTGATTTTCTATCTATTAAATGGGTAGTCTTTATTGATCTAAAACCTACGAGACAAAAAAAAAGCTAACAAAATGTAAACTGTTACCATTATATCTTCATGAATATCTTTGACAAGAACAAAATTTTATGTAAAGAGTTTTGTGTAGAACATAGTATTTTCTTAATGGTTTCAAATATTGGACTGTGGCCAGGGTGGGGCATAGCATTTAAGGGTTTTTGTCAACACCCACACCCAGGATTTTGTCTGGTACTTGTTTTATCATTTTTTTTTGTTTATCATAAATTTTATTGAGTTATGTTACAAGAAAGGTAACTTTATTTTATAGACAAAATACAACATAGTTTACACTGGTATATACAAACACACACATATACAAATATCATCATCATCATCATTTTTGTTGTTTAAAGTCTGCCTTCCATGCTGACATGGATTGGAGAGTTTGACAGAAGCTGGCCAGGCAGAAACTACACCAGACTTCTGTGTCTATTTTGGCAGTTTTTACAGCTAGATGCCCTTCCTAACACCAACTATCACACAGAGTGGACTGAGTGCTTTTTATGTGGCACCAGCATAGGTGAGGATCATAATCATCATTTAACGTCTGCCTTCTAATATATTTATATATATATATATACACACACACATATGTGTAACATGATGATATATGAGAGAAATAGAAGTGTGGTAAGTTTTCATTTTTCAATAAACTCTAGGTGGCAAATTGGCAGAACCATTACAGTACAGCATTGGGTAGAATGTCTCATAATATTTGTTCTGGTCCTCTGTGCCCCATGTTCAAATCCCACCAATGTGAATTTTGCTTTTCACCCTTTCAAAACCAATAATAGAAAAAAATTAATCTAGGGCAGTCGATTGGCAGAATAGTTGAAGGTTCAACCGAAATGCCTTGCAGTATTTTTTCTAACTCTTTTGCATTCTGACAGCAATGTGCCTATGACAACATTGATGCCAAACTGTATCAGCCCAATTTAGCAGTTTTCATCTTGGATAAAGATCAGTATCATGGAGAGGAGAAACTTGCATGTAAGGGTAACAGCCAGTTTTCCTCAAAAATTCTTGCTCAGGCCTATGCATTAATGTGCAAATGCATCAGTCATCATAACCAATGGAGGCTCCATATAAATCTTGTGTCACTCTACTTCAACATAATGAATATTTTCATTTTACCGTACACACACAAATATAGTTATTTATTCACTGTGTCATATGTGTGTATATACATATGTAAGACTATGTGCATGTGTATATACATATATATATATAACAGGAAGGTTTACGAAAATAAACTAAAGACGAAGGCAGGTGGAGTACAAACAAATAATGTATTAGTATGGCGCCCAGGAATAGAAATAAAACAAGTCTTTTACGTTTCGAGCCTACGCTCTTCGACAGAAAGATACACAGAAAAGAAACAAGGAGAGAAAAAAATTGTGTGTAGGGGCTAACGATCCAACATGGCGTTGGATCGTGAAAAAGCACCCACTACACTCACGGAGTGGTTGGTGTTAGGAAGGGCATCCAGCTGTAGAAACACTGCCAGATCAGACTGGAGCCTGGTGCAGCCTTCTGGCTTCCCAGATCCCCGGTTGAACCATCCAACCCATGCTAGCATGGAGAACGGACGTTAAACGATGATGATGATGATGATGCTCTCTTTTATTTTTAATAATTTGAAGTCTTTCTGTAAGGAAGGAGCTGATTTCTAACAAAAACACAAAGCACTGTCATTGCAATACAGACAACAAAAACACATTCATGGACACACTGGTGGTGCTCAAGCATGGCCACAGCCTTAGGGCAGAAACATATAAAAGAATAAATATGTACATACGTATGTATGTACAAGTAAACTTCTTAAGCCACACAGCCAAGCCCAATATTCCATAAGAAAATAATTGGTCGGCTCAACCACTAATTTTGATCAGACAACTACAGTAGTTATGAGACTGTGGATGGATGAAGAGGTTGACTTTAATACTTCTACATTAAATAAATAAAAAAAAAGAAACAAATCTCTCATCCAGGAAATGAAGTTTACAAATTTATAATCTTTATTACTATCATCAAGCACACTTTTATGTCCAGTTTCTTCCTTACAATCATCAATAGGTGGAGAGATTTGCAATGCTGCCCTCTTAAACTCTCTGTATCTTGGAACATTTCTTCTTCAATAAAACTTAGCATCTATTGATCAAATCTACTTAACACCAAGTTTCTTTCTAGCAGCCAAACAACTACACTTTTTCATCTAACTTTTATCTATTCCCATCACATGTCCATCTCATTATAACATTTCAACCAATGCCGTTAAAGACACAGTCAAATCTCATTACACGTCAAGAGTGTTCTACATATAAAAGCTAGTTTAACCTTGGGTCAGCCCTGGTCAAATAAGACCAATGATCAGAGATGTTCTAGCCATGACCATCACTTAACGTGCATGCTCTACACTGGCATGGGTTGGACAGTTCAACAGTATCTGATTAGCCTGAGAACTCTGTGTGTGTGTGTGTGTGTGTATGCGCACAAACACATCAAAAATAAATAGACCCCACAAAATTTGAAAGATTTCAATAAACAAAATAAAGTCATCTGAAATACAAGATTAAGTATTTCAGTGCATCTGATACACTGAAATACTTAATCTTGTATTTGATAGACATACCTTGCATTCTATCTAATGATTTAATTGGTTTGGGTATCATACTAATGAGCAGTGTCCACACAGATAACACACTATAATGAGAGGAGTCTATTTACTTTTGAGATTGTGTGTGTGTGTGTACACACACACATACAGAGAGAAAGAAGAAATAGAAATTCTTGAGTACAGTAGTGTATATTTGAAAAAGATAATTATTTTCCACTTTAATGATTAGATAAACTTGTAAACATCTAATCATTAAAGTGGAAAATAATTATCAGAAAAGTCATTTTTATTCATTTCCTCATATATATATATATATATATATATACATATATATATATATATTCAATGATATTTAGAAAATAAAACAAATAGGTGCAGATATGACTGGGGTGTTTAAAAAATGTACTTCACAAGTATGAGAAGCCTGTCATATGTTTGTGCACATATGTGTGTGTATTTATGTTTAAATCATTCAAACAAAAGAAAAAAAAGTGTTATATCTCTTTGCATCCTGTAATCTAGCAGCTTGACAAATGGAAATCAATAGAATTACTAGACTGAAATATATATACTAGATTCAATAATGATCACAAAACTCTCAAATGGAGTACCCCAGCATGGCCACAGTCAAATGACTGTAAATGAGTAACAATAAATATTTTCTTATTTTTTGCATTTTTGAGTGAAAGCCAAACAGCCAGACATTTCATCATCAAAAGCACCTGTCAATATATGATCCGTATCATTGATTTCAAAAGATGAGAGAATAGAGAATGCAGCATTCATAACTTTCCAAAGGGAAGTATCAGAGCAAGTGAAATAGCTACAAGGAATCAAAGCCAGAGTTACAGACTTGGTTCACTAAGAGCAAACCAATGCCACTTACGAGGCTTAATATTAATAAACAGATGTTTTATTACCGACTAGCTTTAGCCAATTTGTAATCATATTTCTGTGGAAATAAATTGTTCATCTTTCAGTTAATCTTAAAAATAATGAAGCATTTCGGAAAATAGCATTGTCATTATTAACCCTTTATCATTTAACCTGGCCTTATCCAACCCAAATGTTCTACCTGTTTTATGTTAAAACTGACCAGATCCACGCTATGACACCTACTCTGCAATGTCATTCTAAAAATTTACAAACACACCATTGAAATCTTCAAGCTAGAAAATAATGTGTGATTAATTCAAAACAAATGTGAATAAACAATACTTTTTGGAAAATAAATCAATTTGAAATTTTGATGGAAGGTTTTAAATTAAATCAGTTAACCCTAAGTTTGTATCATAGAACCAGGGTCAGTTTCAAGTGGATTGGTAGCAAAAGGGTTAACCATTCCATTACTGTATTTATTTTGAGATGTTCTGTGTTTCTTTCAATCAATTTTAAATATAGCAAAGAATTTAGTGAAATAACTTAGTTATCATTAAGCTAGTGTTAGGAGCATAAATTGTGACTAAGGTTTGTTGGAAGATTTTAATTCAAAACTTATGAAAACAAGATATTTGTACTACAGAGCCAGAGCCAGTTTCGGCCAGGTTGGTAACAAAAGGGTTAAAGGACTTAAAATTGTTGACACACAACTTGGCTAAAAAAAATATGTAACTGAACTGCAGAAATTTATCTAAACGCAGACTCCTCTCAGTTTGAAAGTTTATAATTAGGAATCTTGAACGACAGGAGTTGCAGGTGGCAAACTTTTAAAATCATCCACACATAATAATTCAAGCTGTTCTAAATGTGTGAACTAACTGGGCTATTTTTAAAAACATCTAATTTTTTCTTTGAGTTGTAAGGCAAGTATGTGTCAAATTTAGATTGATGTTATTGACCTAGTGTGACTTCATTACACAAAAGAACACGGTAACCATGTTTGGCTACCAGTCAAAAGTCACTACAGTAACTGTTTGTACGTTTTGTTTTATATATATATGTGTATATGTGTATATATGTGTAACCTACTTTTAGTCAGACAGTAAAGAAGTAAAACACATTACCAATGCCTTGTGAGTGGATTTGGTAGACGGAAACTGAAAGAAGCCTGTCGTATATATGTATATATATATATATATATAATTTTAATCCAAACGGGAAAACAGAAAAAACAACAACACATGGAACAATTACAGTATTATTATTAACAGGCGCTCAGGAAAGATGGAAGCATGAAGGTATGACGTTTCGAGCGGAGCTCTTCGTCGGAAACATAAAGATGGAAGAGAGAAGAAAGAAAGATCCCGAGGCGGGCAAACAGAGGGAGAAAAAAAAAAACGACTGGTGTTTACGAAGTACACATGGTGAAAGGCGGAAGTTTACGATAACAAGAGAAAAGTAAGTTTTTAAAGCCAAAAGAGTGGAGACAGGGTAGGTATATATATATATATATATATATATATATATATATATATATATGTGTGTGTTTGTGTGTCTGTGTTTGTCCCCCTAGCATTGCTTGACAACCGATGCTGGTGTGTTTACGTCCCCGTCACTTAGTGGTTCGGCAAAAGAGACCGATAGAATAAGTACTGGGCTTACAAAGAATAAGTCCCGGGGTCGATTTGCTCGACTAAAGGCGGTGCTCCAGCATGGCCGCAGTCAAATGACTGAAACAAACAAAACAAAACAAATATATATATATATATATATATATTCCAAGCTTATATGATTCTATCTAATGTTCTATAAGGTTTCAGGCATACAAGTGTTATGTAGACACAAGCACAAAAATTTCCCAAATAAGCCAGATTCTAAGCAGAGAAGTTTAATTCAATGCATTTATTATCAATGCTTGACTGAATTAGGTTTACTTTCTCAAGCTAATACAGATAAACATTAATGTATTTAATATATTGAACTTTTTGCAAAAATGATTAACTTTCAGTTTGAAAATTAATCATCATCATCATTTAACGTCCGCTTTCCATGCTAGCATGGGTTGGACGGTTCAACTGGGGTCTGGGGAGCCCGAAAGCTGCACCAGTCCAGTCAGATCTGGCAGTGTTTCTACAGCTGGATGCCCTTCCTAACGCCAACCACTCCGAGAGTGTAGTGGGTGATTTTATGTGCCACCGACACAGGTGCCAGACGAGGCTGGCAAACGGCCACGCTCGGATGGTGTTTTTTATGTGCCACCGACACAGGTGCCAGACGAGGCTGGCAGACGGCCACGCTCGGATGGTGTTTTTTATGTGCCACCGACACAGGTGCCAGATGAGGCTGGCAAACGGCCACGATCGGATGGTGTTTGTTACGTGCCCACAGCACGGAGGCCAGTCGATGCGGTACTGGCTACGGCCACGTTCGGATGGTTTTCTTGTGTGCCATGTGCCACCGGCACTGGTACCACAAAGATACAAATTCCATTGATGTTCATCTATTTTGATTTGTTTTGATTTTCACTTGCCTCAACAGGTCTTCACAAGTGTCACAAGAAGGAAGGTATGCACAGGTGGACTGACTACGTCCCAGGTAGGGGCATGAAGATAAAATTTACTTAATGTAACATTTTTCAACATATAATCTGAGTAATTATTTCTGACAAAGGCACAAGGCCACAAATTTGAGTGGAGAGGTTTTGTTGATTAAACTGACTGCAGTATTTAGCTTTTATTTCATCAATCTCAGAAGGATAAAAGGCAAAGTTAACCTTGGTAAGATTTGAACACAGAATGTAAAAGGTGGAAACAAATACCAATACCACAAGACATTTTGGCACATGCTTTAACGTTTCTACCTTCTAATAATATGCTTAAAAGCTCCAGCAAGAGAATCAGCTCTAATCAACAACAACTAATGTTTATGTCTACTGATCTGGCAAAATGCAAATGGAATATATCATGAAGTGAGTAATACATTTTAGATCCTTAAAATTGAAAGTTCATATTTAACATCTGGCAAATAAACATTTGAGATCTTCATCTCAATTACGAGGATTTTATTTCTTGTGCATCTTAGGTCTCTTTTACCCTTGTCAACATGGGCGGGATGAACTTTACAAATTCAGACCTTTGCTTACTATTGGAGCTGCTATTTTTAAAGCAGCATATACTTTATATCAATCACACCTTCAAGTTAAAGAGAGTGTAACCTACTTTTAGTCAGACAGTAAAGAAGTAAAACACAATAGCAGTATCAAGACTTGAACACATTACTAAGCCTGTAAGTAGTCTACTTTCCTAACTTTACATATATACCCTATAGTCACTACATATCCATTGATGATGATGATGAAGATGATGATGATGATGACAAATGTTTGTAATATAGACACTAAACCAGAAATTTGGGTGGATAGCCAATTAAATCAACCCAGTATTCAACTGGTACTTTGATTTGAACTCAGACAGTAAAGAACCAAAACAAATACTGCAAGACATTTTGTCCAATGCTTCACTGCCCTAATAATAACACTAATTCCTAAGTGGTTACAAGGCCAAAAATCTAGAGGGTTAGGGAAGCTGATAGTTGATTAAATAAACCCAAGTTTTTGACTGGTACTTTATGTTCTTGACCTCAGAGGGATGAGAGACAAAGTAACCTCAACATGATTGTAACTCAGAACATATAGAACTGTTGGATGATTTGGGTATTTGTTTATCCATGTCATTTTGGCTTTTGCTCGTTTTGGCACTGCCAAACCATTCAGCTGAGAGGTCAGTTTGATAGATTGTCTTGAACCATCCTTCTTCCACTTTATTGATCTTCCATGTTTTGGATGCTTTCCAGTCATCTTGTCGTTTCCCTCATTTGAGAGATTAGAAGGTGTCAATGCTATTTTTGTGCTTTCAGATGTTTCCTCTTGCTTTTGTTATTGATAGGAAGACTTCTTTATGATATACTCTTCTATAGACCTGTAGTAGCTGTTGTTGTTGACACTGATACAGCTACTTGAAATTACAGTGACTGCTGCTACTGTTGTGATTGCAGCAATTACTACCATAGCAACAGTAGAAAATACTAATCAGCTGCCACCATCTACATGAAACAGAAAACTGTGAGGTAGCCCTATTTTCCAACATATGTAATATTTGGGTATTTTACCCTCAATTACCACCAGCACTGCTCACACTCTTCAAAATAAAAATAACACTGTTTAACACAACTTTTGTCTTTGCGTAGCAACTGTCATTTCCCATTTGCTTACTCCTGCAAAGTATGAAAAATGGTTAATATTCCCTTCAAACTTTGCTTTTGTTATATTTATTCAAACCCCAAAGAGTCCCTCTTAACACATAGCTATGATTCTCCCCAACTACCCCTGCTCATGATCAGAGATGCACAAATTGCCAGCCACTAAAGGACATGCTCAAGTGGTTAAAGTCAAGCAACCAACAAGCAAATCTGTGGTATTGAGCAGAATATTTGCTATGATGATATTTTTGCTTCAGCAACTCAGCACTGAATGTGTCTGAAATGTAACATAAAATAGGTCAGTTTCAAAACATCGGTCTCCAGGTCACAAGAGCAAAGTTTGAATGGAAATAAGAAATAACACTTACTGACCCAAAGACAAAAGGAAAAAAATATAAAATTTTGTTACACAGTATAATTAAGGAAGCTAAAATTAGCACAAGGAACTCCAGTGAAGTTCCTATTTAGTTTTGTTGAAGGTTGAGAAGATATGAATTCTATCATTTCCTCATTGTTTCATCACTGTTATCACTCTGATCTGGTTCCTGTGAGTGACACATTAGTGACTCTGACCTTGGTTATCTGATGTCCATATGTCCCAATCATAATGAAATTCTAGGGCTTGCATATAGCTGTGGTCAGGGTCTGGGATTCCTACTCACAGTTGCAGAGGGTTGCTACTGTCCATGTGTTGCTTCCCTCTGGATACATAAACTACTGCTGGAATTGGGGAACTGGAACTTCCAGTCTCTTGGATTTGTGCAATTCAATAATGTGTGTCAGTTTCTCAACAAAATTTATAAAAGGAAAAGAAAGTAAACAAATCCCTTAGAGAGACACAAAATCTTGTGGTGGTCATGGAAAATGTCAATAATAATGATAATATTAATGGTTTCAAATTTGGCACAAGACCAGCAATTTCAGAGGTAGTGGTAAGCCAATTACATTGACCCCTGTACTCTACAGGTAGCATTTATTTTATCAATCCTGAAAGTATGAAAGGTAAAGTTGACTTTGGCAGAAATTGAACTCAGGATGTAAAGACAGACAAAATGCTGCTAAGCATTTCGCTTGGCGTGCTAGCAGTTCAGCCAGCTCACTGCTATAATAATAATAATAATCCTTTCTATTAGAGGCACAAGGCCTGAAATTTGGGGGGATGGGCTACTCAATTACATCACCCCATTGTGGAACTGATACTTATGAACCCCAAAAGGATGAAAGACAGAATGAAACACAGTGGAATTTCAACTCAAAATGTAGAGATGGACAAAATACTGCTAAGCATTGTGTCCAATGATTCTGCCAGCATAATACTAGTACCACTAAGACGAAGAATTTCTTACATTGGCACAAGGCCAGAAATTTTGTGAAGAAAGAAACAGTCAATATATCAATTCCACTGCTTGACAGATACTGGTTTTATTGACCCCAAGAGGATGAAAGGCAAATCTGACCTCAGCAGGATTTGAAATCATACTGCAAAAAGCCAGAACAAATACCACAAGGCCTTTGTTCAATGCCCTAATTATTCTGCCAGACTAATGTGTTAATAATTCTTTATCATTACATAACATATGTTTGAATATATATATATATACATTAAAACACATACAAAGGTGTTGTAAAATATGTGGTAATAAATAACTAAAAAAAGTGAGAAGGACAGGGGTACTATAAAATATACCAAGGCAGGTTTCCAGCTTTTTTAGATTGTCTAAGCAAAAAAGCCTTCATGTAGCTATTTCTGAAACACTGCACCACCAATTTCATAGCTTTTATTGCTGCAGCGAACAACAAAGCATAGCTCAAGAATGGCTATATGATCTTTGACTCTTATAACTTGTATGTCTATACAGATCTCATCCAACTACATATTTTTATTTAATTCAGTACCGTTGCTGAAATAACAAAAGGCAATGGTTCAATGTCATTGCCATTCATTGAGATCTTTGTATTTAATCAACTCATCTATGGCAGTGCTAGCAGGTGAGCAGTATGTGGCACCCCAACTTGACCTGCTGCCTCACTACATCCTTAATCTTGAAGATAACATACATGCACGTCCACACACATACACACACACGCTGTGCAACAATGACAAAAACTACAACTTTCCATACAAGATCTTCGGTCTCCTACCACTAGGGGTTTTAGGTTGTTTTGTTTTGGGGTTTTTTTTTTAGAAAAACATGGCAACTTGTTACTCTCATTTTTATGCCTTACTATATGTATCCCTCAAGCAAGTAGGTACTACCCTTTGTAACACATCTTTCCAATACAGGTTTTTGTTGAAGCCAACCTATGTACAGAGATTCTTTGTAGTTCACAGCATTAGAAAACACATTATATGGTAATTAACAACTTCATTATTTTTTTATCACTTGTCAAAGTATGAATGTTTGCTATGTGGGTTCGTTTGATATTGCTAGCTTGATCTTTTTTTAATCTGTCTTTTGACAATTAATTGCATCCATATTATTTTTTCATTGGTTTTCATCTGAAGGGTGTATGTTTACATTAGCATTACCACTGCTGCTGTGACAAGCACCTCTTCCCACTCCTCTATCATAAAAAGCCATCTCAAATCTCTAGTAAACAGTATTTACAAAATATGGAATATAAAAATACTCAGAGACAAACTGTATTTTTTGTTTTCACCCCAAAATAAACAGGGTGGACATAGAACTATTCCAACATATTCTTACTGGTATAATATTTCAAAAGAAATGGGTTTTTTCATTACATATAAATACGGTAAATCTAAAGACATTTGAAGCAAAGCAGATACATCCACGCTTGCCAAACCACAAATGTAATAATAATAATAGTAATTTTTTTAATAAGCTAAAAAATTTTTCTTCTGTCAGGAGCTGCAATCAACAGATAGCAAGATAGCATCAGCAATTTGAAAAATTAATGGAAATATGGTTTCCTTGGCTCAATCAGAAAATCAGCTGCTACCACCACTACTATCAGCTTTGTGTGTGTGCATGACATTTCAGCTCAAAAAATAATTATCTTTGTTAGATAGGGTGGGGTGGAAGGGGGGGGATAGAATGAAATGGAAATGTTCTCAGTTTCACAGTATGTGAAACTATTCCAAATGGGAAGTGAAATCAAGACAAAGATTACATTTCTTGAGAATTTGTGATGTTATACATTTATTATGATATTAACGACTTTCTTTTTCTTTTTAAACCAAGAATCTGGCTTTATCAGCTTTATCTTTGTGCTTTTTCAATAAGTCACCACACTTAGTTGAGGGGCCGTGTCTTCTGAGTTACATGGTGACCTCACTGGTGCTGGTGCCACATAAAACACCCCCAGTACATTGTGTAAAGTGGTTGACATTAGGATGGGCATCTAACCATAGCAGATGCTGACACTTGGCACAGTCCCCTGGCTAGTCAGCTCCAGCCAAACTCTCCAACACATGCAAACATGGAACACAGGCATTAAATGATGATGACGATGATCTCAAAGCAGTAATAAAATGTAAGGAAAGTAAAATTGAATGCCTTGCCCAAGAATGCAATAGAAAATCTGCAGCCAAATACAACTTCCTCATGTACCAACTGGAAGTCCCATACATTACCCACACCACTGCTGCTACTCTTAATATTAACGATTTCTTACAGAAGTATGAAAATTTAACATTACAAAAGGAAAATAGACAACTGTAATTAGAAAAGTGAAATGATGCCAACTAGATATAATAATCAATTTAAAGCATCATAATCATCATCAGGAGGAGGAGGAGAAGAAGACGAAGAAGAAGAGGAAGAAGAAGCAGCAGCTAACAAAGTAGACAGAAGAAAAAAAAAGGAAAATAAAAATAAATTAAAATAAAGCAAAAGAATGAAAATGAACTGCAGAGAAAAATAGAGGAAAGAAAACAGAATAATAATAATAATAATAATAATAATAATAACAATAATACTAAAAAGACAGTTTTTAAAATTCAAACACTTTAGTTTAGATTTTGAACAACACCTCATAGAGAGATCAATAAAAAGAGAGATCAAGATTTCTAAACCGACAGAACAGAATTTGAGCTGAGGTTTCAGCTGTCAACAGATAGAATTTTAAACAACTGTCTCAAATATCTAGTCTTCCATAATTATTGGCATGGCCGAGTCTTCGCAAGAAGTTTATTAATGGTTCATGAAATAAATTTTCTTTTAAAAAAAAAAAACACTGAGTTAGTAAACAAGAATATATTGCAAAAGCTAAAATGGATGGAAATTGATTTTTTTTCTTCTTCCTTTTTCTTTTCACTCAAATCAATATCAAATTACATGCTTCAGTAAACAAATTATTCTTTATTTATTTATTTGTTTATTTATTTTCGTATTTTGTAGACTGCTTTGAATTCAAAAGATCTTGCTTTACCATAAGTAGAAGGAAACTAGAGTATACCACCAAATCAACTGATGCAAAAGACATCAAGCAGAAATGATCGATAACATTATATAAAAACCAATGATAAAATGTTTATGACCTTGGCATTTTGTTGTGCATTTTATTTTTCAAAAAAAAAAATTATAATAATAATAACAATAAAATCAAGACTTTTTCCCTCCTAAAGCAACATTCTAAAGTAAATATTGATCACAATAATGAAAAAAAAATATAAACCAAATATTAAAAGATGTTTCCCTGATCAATTAAAAAGCAATATAACAAGTGATATATCTGTCACCAAGAGAAAAGGAGTAACAAGAATTCTTTTACTATCTAGCATCCTAAATCTTGCATCCCATGAATATGTAAACAGGCAGACAGAGAGAGAGAGAGAGAGAGAGAGATGTAGAGTGGAAGTGCTTTTTATGTTAATAACAATGATGATAAACTTTGAGGAAACTGAAGTGTTATGGATTTGAATGAATTATTTTGGCAAGCTTTCAAGAGAGATACTGCCAACATGAAATAAAATATCTTTAGAAGCTAGAAACAATAAATTTAAATCTAGGGCACGTCAAAAGACACAGATGAAGCCATATGGTTCTGATTTCAATCTCACTGTGTGATGGACACGTCAGGTGAGTGTTTTCTATGACCAGTGGCTTGAGAGCAGAACCTGGTAGAAAAGAACTGCATGGAAACTGGTCAGTGTGTGTGTGTAGGTAAAATAGCACAAATGGAATGAGAGGGATAAGAAACAGTTGGACAATATAGGTTACAAGACAGTTCTATATTTAAGAGATGAGGTATCATTTACATTTGACAGATATTTGTCCTCATCTTGTTTGTTGTTAACATAACGTTTCGGATTATATGCCCTCCAGCCTTCTTCAGGTGTCTTGGGGAAATTTTGAACCTGGGTATTTTTCGATGTTATTATTATTATTGTTCAGGTTATTACTTGGAATCGAACTCAGAATCTTGGGGTTAGTAGCCCACGCTCTTAACCACTACACTATATGCCAGTGGCGTAGTGGTTAAGAGTGCGGGCTACTAACCCCAAGATTCCAAGTTCGATTCCAAGCAGTGACCTGAACAATAACAACAACAACAACAATAATAATAAATACCTTAGGAATGAGAACCCAGATTCAAAATTTCCCCAAGACACCTGATGAAGGCTGGAGGGTATATCAGCCGAAACGTGTTAACAACAAACATTGAATGTAAATAATATAGGTTACAAAAGGTAGACGAAAAGGAATGAGAAAGGAAATGATAACTGTTTAACCCTTTGGTGTTTAAGCCGGCCATATCCGGCCCAAATACTCTACATGTTTTACATTCAAACTGGCCATATCTAGCCCCAAACACCTAACCTACATTGACATTCTAAGAATAAACTATCACACCATTGAAACTTCAAAGCTGTAAGATAATGTATGATTAATTCAAAACAATTTGAGTGAAAAAAGTATTACATTTAACAGAGTAATCTGAACACTAAAGGGTTAAAGCATGTATATTGAAGAATATTTATGTGGGCGTGTATACATTAAACAGATGCATATACACACAAATACATTATACAAACACACACACACACACACCTATCTTATCTTTTACTTGGTTGCTTCAGTCATTTGACAGCGGCCATGCTGGAGCACGACCTTGAAAGGTTTTAGACAAACAAATGAACCCCAGGACTTATTTTTTTAAGCCTGGTATTTATTCTATCAGTTCTTTTTGCCAGACCACTAGGTTACAGGGATATAAACACATTTTTTTCTTTTGTTTTTCTTTTACATGTTTCAGGCATTTGACTGTGGCCATGCTGGAGCACTACCTTAAAGAGTTTTTTTTTTTTTAGTTGAAGAAATCAACCCCAGGACTTATTATTTGTAAGCCTAGTACTTATTCTATTGGTCTTTTCTGCCAAACTGCTAAGTTATATGGACATAAACACACCAACATTGGTTGTCAGGTGACTGGGGGGAGGAGGGGAAACACAGATACAAAGACACACACACATAAATATATACACACATAATATATCTATATACACATAACTCTGTGTAACTCCGAATTCTTTTCTCCCACATTTGCAAAACCAGACATTAGTGTGTATATGTGTCAATGTTTGCACATACCAATGTAGAATGGTTCCAAGTTGAATCCCACCATAACAAAAGATATCAGCCATTCCACAAATATAGATCACTAAATCAGATAACAGACTGAAATAAGGACTAAGGCTGATATCATTCTTTTTTTTTTATCCTTTTTTACTCGTTTCAGTCAGTGGACAGAGACCATGCTGGGGCACCGTCTTGAAGGGTTACAACCGCAGTGTTCATTTCTTTTTTATTTTGGTACTTATTCTATCACTTTTATGCCAAACCAGTAAATCACAGGAATGGAAACAAACCAACACCAGTCATCAAGCAGTGTCATGGAATAAACATAGATACAAAAACACACAGACATATATATATAGAATACATACATATGTGTTCTATTATTCTATTACTTGTTTCAGCCATTTAACTGCAGTCATACCAGGGCACTACCTTGAAGGATTTTAGTCAAAACAAATCGACCCCAGGACTTTATTTTTAAGCCTAGTACTTACCCTATCAGCGTTTTTTGCTGAACCGCTAAGTTATGGCGATGTAAACACACCAACACTGTTTGTCAAGTGGTGATGGGGGACAGACAAAGACTCCTTTTCAACCTTCTATATACACATATATATATATATATATGCTGGGCTTCTTTTCAGTTTCCTTCAACCAAATCCACTCACAAGGCTTTGTTCGACTCAAAGCTATAGTAGAAAATACTTGCCCAGGGTGCCACGAAGTGGGACTGAACCCTGAACCATATAAGGTTGAGAAGCAAGCTTCAGTGGGCTTCCACACAAGGAATTATCAGCCCACAGCTTTCACAGAAAACACTTGCCAAAGCTGCTGTGCAATAGGACTGAACTTGAAACCACATAGTTGCAAAGCAAGCTTCTTAACCATGCAGCTATGCCTGATTGATTAAAATCAGAAGTGAAATATAAAACTTGAAGGTAAGAGTCTTGGCACTGCCATATTTAGATCACTGAAACCAATAAAAAAAATTAAAGAATATTTAAGAGAGCCAACACATTTGATTTATTGTTTACCGCCCTCAACATATTCCTTAAATTAGAGCCACCATATTTTCAAGTCCAAAATCCTAGGTAACCTCACTCAACAATACAGACAAGAGAGCCATAGCTAGAAACATCCACCAGTTTTGATTCCATTTGACTGGCTATCATAGATTTATTCAAGCAGACCTGATTGGGACAATCCAACAACAAACAACCAAGACTAGACTAAAAATACATCAATATTTTCTATTCTCTTTTAATATCTATTTTTGAATAGCTTATAACTGCTCAAGGATATCTATAAATTCTCTAAAAATACTGAACATTGTTTGCCTTCTAGAAGAAAAAATAATCAATAAAACTAAAATGTAGATAAATAAATTGAAATAATTAGGAATTCAAAAATATCAAAAGTTGCTTTTAGGAGTGCAAACTTAAATGAACCTAAACAAATGTTAAGAAATTACACAAATCCAGATATCCCTACTACAGTAATGATGATAACTGCATGAGGAGATGTTAGTAGATGGCTGCTAGAGAAAAGATGATTAAAATGGTATGACTGTATCATGGTGAGAAATCATTATCATCATCAATTCATTCTCTATTTTATCACACAAGCATGGATCAGACAGATTTTTTTATGGTCAGAAGCCCGTCCAATTGCCAACCCTTACTTGTTTCTAAGGCCTGACATGTTTTCATGGAAGACTGGAAATAACAAACACCACTTGTATGATAGTAACACTCATTTAATGAATGCCACCTCTGTCCAGAACTGAAGTATAATGTGGTTGCAAAAAGGAAATTCAGGCTTTAGGATGCAGTCTTAACTTATGAGAAGTTACTGAAATCTAGCATTTGTGGAGGTTTTTGCTGCTGGGTGATGCAAGACAATAGGAAGAATGTGTATGTTGTCTTGATAAGTACAGTGACTGTATCTTTGTACAGTTGAATAAATTTATGTCGTTATGTTTCTGTTGTTTTCAAGATGTCTGTCATCAGAAGCTTTGTGTCCCTTTAGGGTACTGACATCTCTCATTTTGGTTATAAACCTAGAAATTCAGTCTAAATATAGAGACAGAGAGGCATGCTTGACAACAAACTTCTCGCAAAAATTATAGAAACAACACACAGTGTGTGTGAATTCATAAAAACAAAGTTAAAAGTATATGGCACTAAATACCAAAGTTAAACCCTTTTGATAAAAAATTTCTGTTGTAATAAACTGCTTCTGCTTCAATTATTTATGAAAATAACGAAGAATTTAGTAAAATAACTTTATCGTTAAGTTGTTTGGAACAAAAATTATCATGCAATTTTGACGGAAGGTTTTAGCTTAGATTATTTTTAAAACAAAAAGTTTGTATTCTAGAATCAGGGAACAGTCTCAGGTGGATTAGTATCAAGAGAGTTAAAGACTAGATTTTTCTAAACAAGTATAGTAATGGTCAGACACATTACATAGAACAGATTAATGCAAACAAGCCCTCTTTAAGAGTACAAATATCAAAAATCTGTTGTTAACACCAGTCTACTTTGCACTCTTTTTCTTTTGCTTAACAAAGCAACTTAATGTATTAAAACACTACAACATGATGCTGAATAGACAAGAGAGAAATAATGATAGTATCATGGGCTCTAATTAACAATATATCTCACTGTCCTACTTATCCTCTTAAACAAGACAAGGCAGAATTGGGATTTATTTGCATAAGAAAACATCTTTGTAATTACAGTGTTATCTAAACTTTATACAACAACATGAAACTAAGAACAAGGTCTGGGTAATAAATGAGTAATTGATACAAAACAAACATGTAACGGAAGAAGCCGTCATTAAATGTGTGCAACTAGATTAGTAAAACAACTTATTGAATTGTTACAAAACACAAGAGGATTACAACGAAGATTTCTGCAATCGACCTCACACAAAGGCATATAACAGCAATCAAATAACTTAGCTGTTACATACTATACTGCACTAATATCTGTGATTATAAATGTGTTGTAAAAATACAATAACTAAACAAATCAAAAGAATGTTAAACTTTCCCTCCTCCTCCATCGCTGCCCTCCATACGTGAATTATGCTAATTTGAATGAAAAAAGTTTGAGTGGAGAGTTTTATATTATGTAATAACAATTACTAATGAAAAAAAAACGACTAAGTATTAAGGAGTGATTTGTGTGATTCGATTACCAAGAACTTTTTCTCTAATTCGGCAGCTAGCGTTTGTCTGCTTTCGATCACACTTATACAACTGACAGAATATATCCTGAATAAAGTATTTATGTTGGCTTTCTCAGTAAAAGGTTTTTTAATATAAACACAATCGTTTAGTTTTGTATAGAAAGTTGTTTTGTTTTGAATTTTTTTTTTTCTTTAAATTGATCTAATTCAAAGTTTCCAATTGGAATCAACCTATCAAGCTAAGGTCATACTTGAAGAGGGGGAAGTGCTATAGCATCACCAGTTTCCAATCTAATTCCAATAGCAATTAGATAAATGATTCTAACTCGCAGTCAATAACAGACAATGATGCTTTTATGAGAAATATTCATGAATTGATAACACAATTATTTGATTTTTAAGTATGCAAGTGAGCATGTCAGTTGTTACAAATACGTATCCTAGTTATACACATAAACTCCTATGCATGTACACACACACACACAGAGAACAAATGAGTTTTACCTCTGAATCATCCAAAATGGATCATTACTGGCTGAAACCATTCTCTTTGGTATGACCTACTAACACACCCAATCCCAAAACAGCCAAACACTGTAAGTCAAATCTCTCGAGTGATCCATTTGGAGCTGCATTGCTGCTGTGCAAAAGAATAACTACCAACAACATCTGGAATAAATGTCCCAAAGTTGTTAAATGGGAGGCATACGTCTGCCACAGCACATGTTAGATGGCTACTACAAAAGCAAAAGCTTTTGTAGGTATACTGCATACACACTCTGAATTGCAGCTGAGCTCTCCACAAATTTTACAGAATCCACACTTTTGTCCTTAACATGATAGATCTGTGAGCAATACAGTATTCATAGCAATAAATCCCACATCTGATATCTGCTTTAGCACCACGACCCACCAATTCCAATCTGTTCTTAACAACAAAACACATCTTAAACATCCCTCTATGGATCTCAAATAAGTGTAAAAGCTTCTCCAGGTACTTCAGCCCTAACAGTGTTCCTTATACTACACTCAAGCAATGTGATCCAAACCTGGCCCTCTATACTCACTAAGCTCTTTATTCCACCATCACCTCTCTCTCTCTCTCTCCTCTCTCTCTCTCTCTCTCTCTCTCTCTCACACACACACACACACACACACACACACACACACACACACACACTTTAATTATCTGGTGCTTAGTGTTTAGGGTGTTTGACTAATGATTGTCAGATTATGGTTTTGATTCTTGGACTGGGCAACATGTGTTCTTGAGCAAAACACTTCATCTCACATTGCACCATTCTACTCAGCTACCAAAATCGAGTGAACCTGCAATGGACCAACATCCCATCTAGGTGGGGAATACATACACCATGGAAACCAGGAAACCAGCCCTATGAACCTATGTGGCTTGGGAAGGAATTTATGTAAATGCAACAGTATGTCTAATTCCCCACCCCCTACCCCACCCCACCCCTCAAAAGAACAACTTACCACCCTATCCCATTGCCCTTGCTTCAAACATCTCAAACATGACGGTAACAGATGAAAACAGCTTTCTCTATATCTTCAAATATCTTCTCATCCTGAATACCATCAATAGTTTCTATAGAACCAGATTTACTGGAAATCTGCCATCCAATGTCACACACTAAAAGTCTTGAAACTTCAAAGAAAGCAACGTTGTTGCCCTTGACATGAAAGCCATTAAGCATGAATGGCACAAGATTCTCCGCCCACTTCTTATCTAATGCTGGTTGGAAGTGCCTTGTTAGACAGCTACTTCCAGCCAAATACAACTCTTATGATTCCACCCTTTATGTTTCAATAACAACTTCAGTGATAGAAGATAAGGTAGTTCTGTAAAGCTGCTCACTATACCATGTAATACACCTAGAGTACATTAGAGTACTGCAAACAAAAGCTGCTGTACACAACATTCTTGATTGTATAGAAGACAATTTTAGACTGCATAGAGAGAAAGAGTAACAAGTTTTCACTCACCAACATACAACATAATATGCTAACATATGACTTACATACTGCGAACACAGACACAGCGTATAAACCAACAGGGGAGCCTCTACATGGTAACTCAGTCTGCTAGAAATAGCAACCAAATCTCTAATCACACCCTACCTTCTTAAAAAAAAGGGCATGGTGAATATACTTGATCAGAGGTGCCATGGAGCTATAAACAACAACAGACATCAACTGACACACACTATCTCATTTATTATTACTTCATCAATTCCTCTTCTGATGAACTAAAAAACTTCCCCATTCTCCGTTCATCGTCTTAGTGTATCTCATCCTCAGAAACTCACACTAAAAACCTTATCCAAACCTTTATCCCTTCCTGCCCATAACAACCCCACAAGCATCAACTTTCAGAAATTCAGACTGAACATCTTTGCTATTTTCAAACTTTAATTTTCTCTTTCCTATAACATAAAACCTTTCGCAGTTAAGATGGCTTGTCACAAACAGCTGCAACTGAGAATATCTACAGCAATTAATCAACCAAGAAGTAACCAATAAACTCAACAAGTCAGTATGATCTAAGTGACTAGTTGTCTCAGTATGCTCCCAATAACCAATTCAATTAGATCCCAACAAGTGAATTCTTATCAGGAATACTAGCCTTGTTGAATCACAAGTTTTCATTCTGCTGTAGACATTATTTTATGTTGTTAGCAAGGTAATTAACTTTATTTACTTTATTATTTGTTGCAGAAAATAATTAAGCATTGAATTTATAATAAAATAGTCCTACAATTCACTATCATCATCATCATAATTTTTTAATGCCCATTTTCCATACCAGCTTAGGTTGAATGGTTTGACCAGAGCTGGCAAGCAGGAGCGCTGCACCAGATCTAGTTAAACCATCCAACCCAGTGAAAAAAAGTGAAGAAACTGGATCTTTTCGGTTTGAACGGCAGTTTTTTAAAATAATTTCCACGTAACTAAACACTTTTAAACTTCATATACTGGTAGAATGTGTTTATAAAACATCTTTTTCTCTTGGCCTTATTGAGAAAATTCTATAGTTTGTAAGATATTTGTTGTTTTTTTCCTTCAACTTCTGCAATTTCAACCAATCAATGACGTCTATTGAGGTGAAAACATTCTGTGCCGTATGAATATGTCCCTCGTTTAAGAAACAGATTGGGGTTATTTACATTTCTGAAGAAAAAAAAGATACCCTTCCCCCCACCCCTAACCCTAACCCTAAAACAGATTGAAATGCAATAGATCAATACTAGGGTCATAATTATGGGTGACAATTTCATATGACACCGCTAGAAAAAACTGCCGTTCAAACCAAAAAGATCCAAGAAACTCTGCACTCTTTTAAGTTAATAAGTCAGTGCAGGTTAAGACAAGATTAGCATTTATTAATGTTACATAACCTAACAGATCTTTGTAAATTCATTGAAGATTTATGTGCAGTAATTCGAGAAAATACACTATAGTAATTTTTCTATTGTCTTTATCAGATTCTTAAGCCTTTTGTTATATTTCTAATGAAATATATTGTCCATATGTTTCAATTACTATTTTTTTAAATAATCAAAAATTAGGAAGGGCTTAATAAAATAACTGACTGCACTAATATTAAGCTGATGTTTAAAGCACAAAGTAACAAAATGTTCTAATAAAAGATTTATCATCATCATTGTTTTAATGTCCCATGCTTGCCATGGGTCAGAGAGAATTTGTTGAAGTGAATTTTCAACAGCCAGATGCCCTTCCTGTCACCAACCTTCTATCTACCAAATTCGCTCACAAGGCTTTGGTCAGTTCAAGGCTAAAGTAGAAGACATTTGACCAAGGTGCCACACAGTGGGACTGAACCTGGAACCATGTAGTTGGGAAGCAAGCTTCTTACCACACAGCCAGATTTTTTTTGTTTTGTTGTTTTTGTGATTTTCTGTTAATGCTTAAGTACACAGCAACATCACTTTTGAGATGAACTGTTCCTTTGCAGTACATAATATTTATTAATAACTAAAAGGACAGCAGTTAAATGCTACTAATCTTTTATCAAATATACCAACTATTCGTCTCAGTTGACATACTGTCAACAACATAAGATGCACCTTAACATTTGATGCTAAAACTAAATCTAATTCTTAATTAACCTAAGTTCCTTTTCATTTATACTTGTCATTTGGTAATTAATTCTACAATTAATTATTATATCCATCATCATCATCATCTAATATAATAAATGTAGAGAATATCTGACTTCATATGATTACTTTACACCTGATTATTCATGCGAGGATTAGTGAATGAAGTATCCTACATTTGGACGTTCACATATTGAAACAAGCATCTTAATGGCTGAATGACTTTATTACTGCTAACCACTAATCCGTGACGTCATTATCATAATCATTTGGCATCTGCTTTCCATGCTGGCATGGTTTGGACAGTTTGACATGGAGCTGGCTAGCAAAGCTGTTCAGACTGATTGTCTGTTGAGGCATGGTTTCTACAGCGGGATGTCCTTCCTAATGCCAACCACTTAACAGAGTGTACTGGGTGCTTTTTACGTGCCACAACTATTTTTTAGTTAGATCAAGAAGAGTAACAATGGGTGAAGCAAAGTTTTAGCTGGTGAACATACATACAAAGAAGATCAATTCTAAGTCAAATTCTTTTTGAATACAGAAATTCTGGACACTGGAATAGCAGAAATAACCATGTGGTTAAGAAGTTTGTTTCACAATCATGTAATTTTGAGTTCAATCTCACCATGAAGCACATGAACCAAATGTCTTCTGCCATAACCTGAGGTCAGCCCAAACTTTGTGAGTGGAACTAAATAGCAGATTAGATTATAGAAAAGACACAAGGGCACAGGGTACATATTAGATGTACCCAAATTTTAGCAGCACACAGTCATGGAAAAAATATTTTTAGATCATTAAACCCATTAGCATTTAGAATAGCCTGCCAAGCGTAATGCTTATTTATTCACATTGATATGAATTAGACATGCATTACTTTGTAGCTTTGAGATTTCAATGACATGATTCTTTATTTCTAGAATAACACTATGGGGTAAGTGCAAGATACGAAATCTGGCCAGTTTGAAGATAAAATAGGTAGAGTCTTTCGGCTGGATATGGCCAGCTTAAATGCTTAAAGGGTGAAAGTATGTGATATTTAAAGCAATCTAGCAGCACATTGCAAAACATTACAAAAGTACCTTAAATATAGCAGAAAACATTACTGTATATAATAAGTAAATATTACTATTAAGGAATCAGACTACATAGAAAAGACTGTCTGGATAAAAATTATCCTACAAAGTGAGTATCAGGGATAAAATTACTATATAAGAGACCAACTTTGCATATAGGACTCAGGATGATTTTCTGAAACATTTCTTTATTTTTTTTTGGGGGGGGGGGGGTGCCTCTTATATACCATCAAATATGGTATATAGAAACACTATACAGAAGCCCAGAAGATGGAATTAAATTATTCATGAGTGGTAAATTTGTCTCTTAGTTTAACACAACCACTTTCTCATTGGATGTCTTCTTTTGCGTAGTTCTCTTTGCTGCAAGTCTATAGAGCAATGGAGCAACAGAAATACCGACAGAATAAATTTATCCTAGACAACATATCAGTATGGTATTTAGAGCAGTTATGTAGGTGAAAGTTTAAAACTGCTAAATTTAATTTCCACCCTTGTGACATAAAGCAAAATATTTTCTTTTATAATTGCCACTTTTGTGAATGACTGCAATATTGAGAGAGAGGGGGGGAGGGGCACAATGATTCTGATCATCCTGATTACTTGGTATGTTGACTGGATTAAATAGTAAGTTGGCTAGTCTAATATTATTATGAAAGATGAGAAGTTAAACAATGGAAAATAACTTGTATCATATGAAAAAAAAAATATAAAAAAAACATTAATCAAAATAATATCCCTCCCAGTCTAAATAAATATTAAATCTATCCTAATTATATGGGGAAGTTGGTGAGTTTAGATAAGATTGTATGCCAAGAGAAGAGGAGGTACTGACATTTAGTGAGTCCACTTATATCTGAGAGAGCAGAAAAAATCTCTTTCTGTTTTATAATTTACATATGTATTTTGTAGGTATAGCTGTTTGGTTGAGAAGTTTGTTTCACAAACATGTTGTGGTTTCATATTCATATTGGGCAAGTGTCTTCTACTGTAGCCTGAGGCCAACTGAAGCTTTGTGAATGGGTTTGGTCGACGGAAACTGAAAGAAGCCTGTCACACACACATATACATATACAGAGAGAGAGAAAAGAAGGGGGTATACTAAGTAGCACTGAATGAAATATAGGCGTGTACAATCATATTTAATATGTTCATGTAAACTCCAACATGGAAGAATATCATCATCATACTGCAGAAATTGTCTAGAGAGAAAAATTATCTTTAGAGACGATCACCATCATTATTACCATCAATCAAAGTCTGCTTTCCATGCTTGCATGGCTTGGATGGTTTGACAGGAGCTGGCAAGCCAGAGAGCTGCTTTGGTATGGTTTCTACATTCGGATGCCCTTCTAAACACCAGCCACTGTGTGCTTTTTATGTAGCACTGTGAAAACACATCACTGAACTATGAATGATGTCATTAAACTGTAGGACATATGCATTTCTGTGTCATTGCACATCTTCAGCTATGGACACCGAGTTGCCCTTCATAGCCCTTAAGAACAGGTTGTTCTTATTTTAGAAAAGCAAATAGTATGTATGCATGTGTGTTGCGTTTGAGAGATGTGTACATGATGAGACATGTCAAGCTAAATAAAATCACTGTCTTCCATACATACAGATTTGTCCCTTCAGGCTGGTGCCACTTAAAAAGCACCTGTGCCAATGCTGCATTAACGCACTGGTGCCAGTGCTCTATAAACGCACCCAGCACACTCTGCTAAGTGGTTGGTGTTAGGAAAGGCATCCACCCATAGAAACCATGCCACAACAGACAATTAGAGTCTGAACAGCTTCCTGCTAGCCAGCTCCAAGTCAAACAGTTCAAACCATGCCAGCATGGAAAACAGATGTTAAATGACGATGATGAGGATAATATCATCATCATAATCATTCAACGTCCACTGTTCATGCTGACATGGGTTGGATGACTTGACTGGAATTAGTAAGCTGGAGAGCTGCACTAGGTTCCAGTCTGAATTTGACTTGGTTTCTATGGCTGGAAGCTCTTTCTAATGCCAACCACTCTGAGAGCATAGTGGATGCTTTTTATGCGCCACCGGCACAGACCACAACTACAATTTCAATATATATATATATATATATATACAAATATATATATTTGTGAGTTGACGTTAGGAAGGGCATCCAGCCGTAGAAACATTGCCAGATCAGACTGGGCCTGGTGCAGCCTTCTGGCTTCCCAGACCCCAGTTGAACCGTCCAACCCATGCTAGCAGGGAAAGCGGACGCTAAACGATGATGATGATGATGATATATTTGTGAGAATGTGTGTGTGTGTGTAGAAGAGTGTATGCATAGAAAGCAAGTCAAAGTGGTCACAGGTGGAATGGCTGGAACAAGAAACCAACATCAACAACTGCAGGACTGGAGAGGAATATTTATAGCAAAGCTCTCTTAATAAAGTACACCAATTTCTTCTTTTTTCTTTTGTTTATTGTTTGATCAGAGAGGGAAGTGTTGTACCTATGAGCATTTAGGCAGATCCTCCAGGACTAGTGGGAAGAAGAAAAAAGACTCACTCTTAAACCAGAGAAGTAGATCAAATGTTTGTAAAAGTGTGAACTGCATGATAGTATTAAATAGAGGACTCATTAACCTTCTTGGGACACCCGGGCCAATTGATCAGCCCAAGTGATACAAGCTGAAAGGACTTTGAAGCCCATCCATTGGCCCAATGAAACAAACGTTGTGAATGATTGGTTTTAAAGTTTAACAGCCTATCAGAGATCGTCTTTCAGTACATTGTTTTTGATTTTTAACGAAAACATCTATGCTTATTTTATTTATTTACATGTATTGGGTTGTTTTAGGTTTCCTTATTGTGATAGATGTATTATACTGTTTATAAGCTTTCATAATATATATAAACTTACATACTAATAAAGTAGCTTTAAGCACTTTATCCTGTTTTCTACATGCACCCATCAATTTCAATCTCAAAAGAAAAATGTTTTGGTCTTTTTAGCTACGCATACCAAAACACCATGTGTCTCAAAGAGGTTAAGCTGACTGCCCAAGAATTCAGAACCCCAGAAAGAATTACAGCAAATGACATAAGACACCTTATCTATTCCTCACCATCATCATTTAACGTCCATTTCTTCCATGCTTGCATGGCTCAGGTGGAATTTATTGATGCAGATTTTCTACAGCCAGATATCCATCTTGTCACCAACCTTCACCTGTTTCCTCATGGCCAGATAGGTTTTTCACAGATAACTGCAAACAAATAACCTCGCTTTTATGACAGTGATGCTCATTTACAACCATCACATGATGTCAAAACACAAACATACTTGATGGACTTCTTCCAGTTTCTTGTCTATCAAATCAACCCACAAGGCTTTTGTCAAGTCAGGGCTATTGTAAAAGTACCACACAGAAGGATTGAACTAAAGATTGAATGATTAAGAAGCAAACTCCCTAATCACACAGCTAATACTGTAACAATTCCATTAATCCTCTTCGTTGGACTATTACTTCAACTCCTGAAAGATGACCACAGCAAGATTTGAAATAATAGTGCAGAGAGCCACAGAGCATTTTACCCTATGCTTAACTCAGCCAGTTTGCCACCTAGTTGTACAGCAATAATAGTAGCTAGGTTTGAACTCATAAACTTTGTGCCAGTAAGTCAATGCTTTAATCAGTCAGTTGCTGTGACCTTCACCAGTTTCTAAACAGCATTCCATCATTCTCAATAGCATCATATTTAATAAAAATTATATATTTTTCTTTTACTGTTCTCAAAAGTATTTATCAAAATAATTATCTTAAAAAAGCCACCACCCCACTTCCCAACTGTTATTTTTGTATAGTTTAAAATTTTTTTTTCAACAAAATCAAATCAAAAAACAATCCTTATCAAAACTTCACCAAAGCTATAATTTGATTTGAAGACAGACATTAGGGATTGTGATAATAATGTGTTTTCATTTAGAAAAAGTTTGTACAAAAATTTAACAAATTTTAAAATGAAATAAAAGCTGTAATCTTACCTCTCTCTCAAAAACTCAATAAACTCTTTGCTAGCAGTTTGGCCATGTTTCATGTTATGATAAAGCACAAAAAAGCCATTGTTTTTCTCCCCCTGTTGAGACAAAATAAAAATAACAAATGAAAGCCCTTTAACATAAAAAATAAAATAATTAAAAAATAAACATTTAAAGATACAAAGAATATTCTATAAACTGCAAAAGTAGGGAGAGAGTAGCTTGTAACAAAAACTAGCCTAATTCCACTAATAATGTTTATTCAAGTCCATTTAAATAGGTTCTTTCTCAAAACAGATGCAATCCAATCAGGGTAATTTACTACTAAGACATTAAACAATAAATTCATTGCAAACACTTTTAATATAAATAATGTTAATCAGTCTAAAGTAAATAACAGTTTCAACCTTTTGAAACCAACATGCCTAAGGTCATGTGTGGTTTTATGATATAAACTTCTTAGTTTAAAGTGATCTAAGTTAAAGCCTTTCACCAAAATTTCCTCTTAATCTATATTCCAAATACCAGCTAAATAATATCTTACATCTTTAACTTCATTCATTCATTCATTGGACTGCAGCCATGCTGGGGCAATGCCTGGAGGGGTTTAGTTGTACTGCCACAGGGACACAAACAAACAAACACCAGTTGTCAAGTGATGGTGGGAGACAAACAAACAGATATATATATCAACAGGTTTCTTTCAGTTTCTGTCAACCAAATCCACTCACAAGGCTTTGGTTGACCAGGGGCTGCAGGAGAAGACACTTGCCCTCATAGAATAGACATGTTCAAAGGCATTGCATCAATGATCATCATGCCTTCTCACTATATAACGCAAAGCCAGGATCATGTTATGCAACATATACTATTCTAACATGATAGGATGCAATTTAAGGAAGAGTTGGTTGCTATTTCTAGCAGATTAAACAATCATATAGAAATAATACATTAGTTCAGTAAAAAATACCATATTTTTCTCATACTACAATTGTGTGTGAGTGTGTGTGTCTGAATGAGAAACATTTGTCACTGAAGCTTCACCCCACCTCAAGAATTAATGACAATAAATAAAACAAATTTATGAGTATGTTTTCTCTGGTCTGTTTGTGTGTGTGTGTGCAAAATCATCATCACTTTACAACTACTCTCCATGTTGGCATAACAAGCAATCTGGGCTATCAAAGTCAAGATCCACTTCTCCACTTGAAAATACTGCCCTACTAGATGGCTCAGAGGATCACATCATGCCTCTATGTTCTTTTCAGCATGGTTTCTGCAGCTGGATACCTTTTCTAACACCAATCACTTTCAGGGTGAGCTGGGAGCATTTCATTATATCATCAACTCTAGAGAGGTTATCATGTCGTTGACATGAGTGAAAGGTTTTTCTCGGTCCCACACTGTCTCTGTTTATTTACTTGCATTACAGATTGCACTGGGAGCATTTAACTCTGGAACCTGACCATTTTATCATTAAGTAGTAACAAAATTTATAGGTAATTCAAATTGGTTTCACACAGATTGGTGATCTAGGATCATGAAAATTTCAAGCAATGTCAGTTACGTTGGTATTGAAAGGATTAACTATAGCAGATATCACAAACTTTTTAAACAAAATATAGTAACGGTTAGCTATAGTTGCATTGAAGCATTCACCTCTTCAACATTAAAGATCAACAGAAGAAATCATATGAAAACAAACTCAGATTTGAACCGCCATTTCTGTAGAATTGTAACATCCAAACTTCTTGTCTTTTTTTAATGGAAAGTGCCTTGGTAACATATTGATATACCACAACAAAGTCTCATCAACTGATGATAAAGACAGTGAATTAATGTAAAAGCTAGTATATGCAATACATGTTATCTTTTCAGTACCCAAAAGACAAAAATGTTGTCAACTGGCTAAATTTCCTAAAACTCTACATGCAAAAAATACCAATAACACTAAAATAGATTTATCAGTCATTAAAAATCCCATCCTATGTAGCAACGGAACCAAGAAATATCAACTATGCCCAGAAGAGAAATTTAACATCCTGACAAAAAATCTTTATATATAAAAGTGAGGTTGTGTGATGTCTGTCTCCTACGATTTAGATTCCTAACTACTCCCACATTTTGCAGTGCAGTTTAACCAAAACCAGGTATCTTATAGTCGTGATTCATATCAAGCCCTTCTGGGTATTAGCGCGCGTCTACGATGAGTCTACGATTTAAAAAAAAATTTACCATCAATTTTTCCCATTTTTAATGCATTTTTGGCATATATAAGGGAAGTAACTCTCTAAAAGTTTATTATTAAATCTCAGAACGTAAAAAGCTACAGTAACACCCCCCCCTTTGTGGTTAGCCATATTGAGATGGCTATTATACTTTACATCTCTAAAAATGCTTATATAGTTATTTCCCTTACAAACCCGAGCAACGCCGGGCGATACTGCTAGTTAAATATAATTAAATAAAGACAAAAGATTACATATTATTAAATAAAGACAGGACTGGATTCAAAATACTGACATAAAGATCAATACTTTTGAGACAATACCAGCTACAGATGGATTAAATCCTTGAATCAATGCACACCAATAATCACTAAAAAAATGTTTTAAATAAGAAACATTCTATATATATGATCTTATAAAGCCTACTACAAAACACTTATATTACTATCATAATGATGAATATATTCACTAATATATTTTCATTATATTTTCTTTGTATGTGTGTATTTCATATTTTTAATGATTTACATTATTATTATACTATTCATCATATATGTATCGCTTTTTTAAATTTATAAGTTATGTATATATTGTATTATGTGCATTAGAAGTATGCGATTTGCATGTTTGTGCATATACACACACGGACACACACACAAGTACCCATTACACTCTTGGAGTGGTTGGCATTAGGGAGGGCATCCAGCCATAGAAACCACACCAAATGAAACTGAAGTCTGGTGCTGCCTTCCAGCTTGCCAGCCCTGGTCAAACCATCCATCATGCCAGCATGAACAACAGACAGTAAATAAAGGGTAAAATTAATTAATTAATTAATAATTTTACCAAGTAGTTCAGTATGTTAAAAGAACCATTATCGGTAAACTTATACAAAATTCTATAATTATGAGTATAATTATAATTAGGGTTCAGCAAAAATTTGCTGGGAGATTTTCTTATGGTAGTGAAATAGTTAGGTTTTAACTGCTATTTCTAACTTTCAGTATGTGGTGAAGTAAATTTTTGCTGAACCTTAATTATACTCATAATTACAGAATTTTACATATATATATATATATATATGTGTGTGTGTGTGTGACCATGGGCTTGCACCGAGAGAGTTACCCTCTGATGCACAAGTCTGGGCAAGGTTGTTTTTATGGAAGACCAGCAGTCTCCCATGCATACCAGCCTCCTCTCTCCACGTCACCAGTGTTATCCAAGGGAAAGGCAAGGGGGCCAATACAGCTTGGCACCTGTGACGCCGTAACTCATTTCTACAGCTGAGTGAACTGGAGCAACGTGAAATATAGCGTCTTGCTCAAGAACACAACACACAGCCCGGTCCGGGATTCGAGCTCACAACCTCACGATCGTAAGCTCAACTCTCTAACCTCTGAGCTACGTGCCTTCACATATATATATATTATATATATATATATATATATATATATATATATATATATACTACAGATTGTATTGTGTAATACAGGTTTCAATATAGATTGCATTACATAATTTATGCATTTTCTTTTATTCTTTTACTTGTTTCAGCCATTAGACTGCAGCCATGCTGGGGCACCACCTTGAAGAATTATACCCCCTGTACATATTTATATTTTTTAAAGCCTGTTACTTATTTTATCAGTCTCTTTAGCCAAACCATAAGTTACACGGACATAAACACACCAACAACAATTGTCAAGCAATGGTGGGACACACACACACATATATACGATGGATTTATTTCCGTTTCTGTCTACCAAAACCACACACAAAGCTTTAGCTAGCCTGAGGCTAACTAAAAGACATTTGCCCAATGTGAGGGAGAGAGAGATTAGAAAGAAAGAAATGAACAAGCAAAACATGTGGTATCATGTTACAGCATGTAATTTATAATTCAAGCATAACTGCAGAGTTCTTGGAGTAAATAAGGGACTAAGAAGTAATGCATAAAGTCTCTTACAGCAGCATATCTTTAACAGATATATATATGGTGTGTAAATCATTGAGCAAAAATTACCATATAAGCCAACTATTCCATCTTCAGAGAAGAATTAATGAACATCCATAATAAAAGATATTAGCAGTTACCAGTTCTATCATCGATTATACACACATGTGTGATGAGCTTCCACAAAGTTTCTGCCTCATTCAGGCACAAGGAATTGGTCAGTCCAAGTAGAAGTACATATCTACTGTGATCTGCAGTAGGAATGAACCCAAGACCACATAATTTTGAAGCAAAATTCTTAACCACACATCCAAGCCTATGACTCAAATAATCTGAGGCAAAATAGTATCCTAAGGAACTGGTGGAGATTTGTGTCTGTAGGAATTTTATCTATTTATTTTTTTGTAAAAGTAACACTTAGAACTTTAGAATTATAGAATATTCTTGATTTGGTAGAGTCTATGCTTGGGATAAAGTCCTTCTTTGGGGTTGATATATAAGGGGAAAAAAGAATAAACTGAAGAATAAGTGATTTATATATTTTCTAACGGAATGACTAGAGGCAGCTGACAGGAAAAGTAATAAGTAACATTAAGGATTCATGTGCAAACACGGGAAAAAGAAGCTGTCAGTAAGTGAGATGGAAAGAAAAATCCAAATCAAAGGTGGGTTAAACGATGAAGCAGGAATTATTGTGTTACATGTTGGTGGAAAAGCAGGAAGAAAAATGTTCGTTTTCAACCAATCAGTGCCAAGCTCTGACATGAAATACAACGTATTGGTCCTTAAGTTCCTTTGACTATAAAGATCCATGGTGTAGAGGACATGCTGGACACTGAAAAGTGGTTGATGGAGTGGCCCATTACATTGAAGTAGGTGACAATGAGCTGGACTGCAATATACAAGATTCTAAGAATGCGTATGCGAAAGTAATTGGAGAGATGACAGCCTACTTAAGCAACACAAAGGGAACTGCAAAGTTTTAAATACACACACATGTATATATACATACATACATACATGTATACATATATATATACATGTAAATATATACATGTCTATATATATAGAAATGTAAATATATATACATATGAATATATATAAATAGATGTAAATATATGTACATAAATATAAATACAAATATATACATATAAATATTTAAATATCTATATATATACATACATATACACACACACATATATACATATACACACACATATATATACATATATAAACACAAACATATATACATATATATACACACATATATATACATATACAAATATATACACACACACACATATGTATGTATATAATATATATATATATATATATATATAATATATATATATACATATATATATCTGTTGAGGCAAGTGAAATCAAAATCAAATTCAGCTGCTTGTGAAGACCTGTTGAAGCAAGTGAAATTGAAATCAAATTCAATGACTGGCACCCGTGCTAGTGGAGCACTAAGAGTACCGTACAAGTGAGATTGTTGCCAGAGCAACAAGCTGGCCTCTGTGCCGATGGCACATTAAAAACACCATTCAAGCGTGATCGTTACCTGCATCGCCTTACTAGCCCTTGTGCTGGTGGCACATGAAAAAACATTACTTCAAGTACCAATGTGTTTTTTTAAATAGGTAGCTGCTATTCTCAGTTATCTAAAAGAACTTCTAATCATTACTCTACACTTAGGGATAGTAATAAACACTACAGTATAGAGCTTAGTAAATTAATTTGGTATCTAAAAGACTATAATAAATACTTTAATTTAGATTGGTTGATTCTCCCCATTTCATTCCCATATGAGAAAGGCAAAGAATTCTGCCAACTCTGTATTACTGAGCTATTCTCTAATCATTTTTCTAAGAATCACCTTGTAAATACGGTTATAGAGTGTGTTTATCAATGTAAACATTGACAGAAACATACCTTTAGTTCATATAAGTGATATCTACCATTATATATAATTTGAACGTTGATTTTCTTCTTACATTTCACTTCCACTAGATATAAATTTTTCCAAGCCTTTAAGCTTTTATTTAATTCACATATCATTCTATATTTCTCATTTATTAGTTTTCTGCTTATTTCTTTCCTTTACCCCTCATCTTTCTATAGGCTGCCTTTGATGTTATATCTTCTAAGGTTTTTTTTTTTTTAATTAATAGCATTCCGTTCATCATTATACACATCCATCACATTCTGTTAAAATGTCTTATTGAAGACTTGGGTTTATTTCTTTCTTTCCTTGAAGAGAAGATTACATTGTCTTACACAATTCTATTCCTTTGGAATACTACCAATGTTGTCTTCAAAACGTACCAGAAGTAAAAGAATTTGAATGACACCTGTGTTTAAATCCATTTATTTATATATCTATAAATAGTAGTATTATTACTAATAATACTGGTAGGGAATAAAATTCCAAACTTACTGGGAAAAATTCAATTTAGCAATTCTAAATCAAATTTCACAATATATATGTGTATAATTAAGAGAAATAACCTCCATTCAGTAATTCAAAAAAAAAATTTTATACACCATATATCTACACAATATATTATATGTATATATATATATATATATATATATAATATATATATATATATATGTATGATATATTGTGTAGATATATGGTGTAGATAATGTCTTTATTGAACTACTTAATGGAGGTTATTTCTCTTAATTATACACACATATATATATATATATATATATATATACATACATATTTATAATACATACATATATATACAAAAGTTTCAAATCGCCTAAACAAACAAATTGAAAGCAGTGAAAAGTCCCGTGTGAAAATAAAACTGCTGGAAATTGAAAATGTCTGCAACTCTCCCATGAAAAAGGAAGAGCAGACAAAGAAGCCTGGGCTATAGACAACATAAAATCTAACCCCAGGGCTTTCTACAAGTTTGCCGAAGAAACAGCTACTGTGCACTGTAGGATAGGGCCACTCCTTGAAAAAGATGGTACACTCACAGGAAATCCAATGAGGATAAGTGAAATACTAAATGAGCAATTCAAAAGTATTTTCACTCCACCCCTAGGGCATTTTCAAGTCAGAAATCCAACTGACTTCTTTACCACTGCAGATATAAAATCAGAGGCAACGATGACTGATTACATCAATATAAAGGAAGACAATGTAATAAGGGCTGTAGATAAAATGAACTCAAACTCAGCTACTGGCCCCCAAAGGATTCCCAACAATCCTTCTAAAAGTATGTAAGAGAGCCCTAGCAAGACCACTGCAGTTCCTCTTTCAGAGCTTCCTTGCAACTGGCAAACTTCCAAGAAAACTGAAGGAGGGTAAAATATGCCCTATTCATAAAGGAGGTAGCAGAGCGGAGGCCAAGAACTACAGACCTATCTCTCTGACCTCACACATCAGCAAGGTCATTGAACGAATAGTTAGAAGAAAACTAATTGCCTTCTTTGAAGAAAATTACTTGCTGCCTGACACACAACATGGTTTCCGACCAGGAAGAAGCTGCCTAACTCAGCTCTTACAACACTATGACTGAGTGCTGAAACAACTGCTCAACCACTCAAATGTGGAAGTGATATATCTCGACTTTGCAAAGGCCTTTGATAAAGTCGATCATGAAATGATGTGTCACAAACTGCGTGATCTTGACATAGCTGGAAAATTGGGAGAATGGCTTCATAACTTTCTGAAGGATAGAAGTCAGGTGGTAGTAGCCAATGGGGCCACCTCCAATAACACCGCTCAAATAGTGAGCGGTGTTCCACAAGGCACTGTTTTGGGACCACTGCTGTTCATAATGGCCCTCAGCCATGCAGAGAGCCACGATCACAAGTTATGCAGATGATACAAAAGTTTCACAGGCAATACAGAACCCTGAAAACACTATGCACCTGCAATGTGACCTGCACAAAATATACAAGTGGGCTGAAAAGAATAGCATGCAGTTTAATGCTGAAAAGTTTCAAGATTTATGCTATCAGCATGCAAAACTAAATGCAATACCCAATAAATACTCTGGACCTGGTGAGATTGCAATCCCAGAGGCACAATCAGTGCAAGACCTGGGTATTTACATGAGTAATGATGCAACCTTTCATGTGCATGTTGCTAAATTGGCAATGAGATGTAGGCGGCTGACCGGATGGATTCTTAGAGCTTTTAGAACAAGAGACCAGGAAACCATGATGGTCCTCTGGAAGACACTTGTCCTAAGCCACTTTGACTATTGCTCTCAGCTATGGTCACCAACCAGTGTCAAATTAATCACAGAACTTGAGGCAATCCAACGAAGCTACACGAAGAAGATAGCCTCTGTGCAGCATATAAGCTATTGGGAAAGACTCAAGAGATTAAGACTCTATTCCTTAGAGCGTAGGTGAGAAAGATATGCCATAATATACATCTGGAAGGTCCTGGAAGGACTTGTCCCAAACTTTGACATCGAGAGTTACACAAATACTAGAACTGGGTGCCACTGCATAGTGCCAAGGACTCCAAATTTGCCATCAAGATGTAGGACAAGATACTGTGATAGCTTGGGCTTCAGAGGTCCACAGCTCTTCAATATCCTCCCGAATGACCTGAGAGACCTGCATGGGGTGGATGCAGATGTCTTTAAAATAAAGCTGGACCTCTTCCTGTCAGGTGTCCCAGATGAACCAACTTCACGGCAGGAGGTGCAGATGAGGGCAGCTGCATCAAACTCTCTCATGCACCAAATGTCAATTGCTAAAAAGCATTCGTGAAGTAAAATCATGTAGCAACACCAAATGGCGGTGCCCCAGCATGGCCACAGCACATGAGCTGAAACTAGATCAAATGAAAATCAAAAAAATGAAATACATACCTACATATATATATATACATACAACCACATATATATAGATACATATATATATATATATGATCTCTTGCAAACAACTTGAACATACAAGTGCTACCAGTCAAAAACTCTGCATACCGGAAGCCAGCAAGTGTATGGGATCATCAGGAGGGAATGCGCACCGTTTCGGGGCCTACCTCTCGACGGCATCAGTGCGCACCAGCCCTTCTCACTGATGTGAGACCCCGCTTGCTAGATCAGCTGGTTATCAAATAAAGCTCAATATTCTTCTAGACATCGCTCATCATCTATTTTTAACCGAATCCAGTGGCTAGCCTTCCCCACTGTAGTTTGGATATCGGTCACGGTGGTATTGACTTAACCATGAGTTAGGCCTGACAATAACAACAGTCGTCTCACACCGTGTCCAACAAACCCTCTACATCCGACTTCAATTGGAAAATGCTCTGCTTTCCAGCCTGCGTCTTCACATTCCTCTAGGTTTACATAACACTCAATCTTTTGAGCCCAAGCGGCATCCATATTATCTTCATGAGGAACCGTTAACTCAACTAGATTTACAACTATACAAATATACATATATATATATATATATATATATATACACACACACACACACATATATACACATACACATATATACATACATGTATGTATATATATATATATATATCATCATCATCATCATCGTTTAACGTCCGCTTTCCATGCTAGCATGGGTTGGACGGTTCAACTGGGGTCTGGGGAGCCCGAAGGCTGCACCAGGCCAGTCAGATCTGGCAGTGTTTCTACAGCTGGATGCCCTTCCTAACGCCAACCACTCCGAGAGTATAGTGGGTGATTTTATGTGCCACCGACACAGGTGCCAGATGAGGCTGGCAGACGGCCACGCTCGGATGGTGTTTTTTATGTGCCACGACACAGGTGCCAGACGAGGCTGGCAGACGGCCACGCTCGGATGGTGTTTTCTTATGTGTCACCGACACAGGCGCCAGACGAGGCTGGCGAACGGCCACGCTCGGATGGTGTTTGTTACGTGCCCTCAGCACGGAGGCCAGTCAATGCGGTACTGGCTACGGTCACGTTCGGATGGTTTTCTTATGTGCCACCGGCACTGGTACCACAAGGATACAAATTCCATTGATGTTCATCTATTTTGATTTGATTTGATTTGATTTGATTTTCACTTGCCTCAACAGTTCTTCACAAGTGTCACAAGAAGGAAGGTATGCACCACGGGTTATGGCTTCACTAGTCTTGCCGGGTCTTCTCACGCACAGCATACTTCCATAGGTCTCGGTCTCTAGTCATTTCCATGGTGAGACCTAACGTCCGAAGGTCGTGCTTCACCACCTCGTCCCAGGTTTTCCTGGGTCTACCTCTTCCATGGGTTCCCTCAACTGCTAGGGATTGGCACTTTCTCACACACCTATCTTCATCCATTCTCGCCACATGACCATACCAGCGCAATCGTCTCTCTTGCACACCACAACTGATGCTTCTTAGGTACAACATTTCTCTCAAGGTACTAACGCTCTGTCGAGTAAGTACACTGACATTACACATCCATCGGAGCATACTGGTTTCGTTCCTCACGAGCTACGCATGTCCTCAGCAGTCACGGCCCATGTTTCATTGCCATGTAGCATAGCTGTTCGTAACATGCATCATACAGTCTGCCTTTTACTCTGAGTGAGCGAGTACCTTTAGTCACCAGCAGAGGTAAGAGCTCCCTAAACTTTGCCCAGGCTATTCTTATTCTAGCAGTTACACTTTCAGCGCACCCACCCCCACTACTGACTTGGTCACCTAGATAGCGGAAGCTATCAACTACTTCTAGTTTTTCCCCCCGGAAAGTGACGGAAGTTGTTTTCTGCAGATTTTCGGAGGTCAATGCTCCAGAGCATCTGCCACATACAAAAACTATCTTCCCAGTTAGCCTACCTTTGACATTGCTGCACCTCTTATGTGTCCATAGCTTACACTGGGTACATCTTATAGAGTTTCTACCTACACCTTTTCTACAGATCGAGCAGGGCCATCTTCCTGAGGATATTTGTGGATTGTCTACCTTTCTACTTATTAGTACTTTGGTTTTAGCTAGGTTGATTCTAAGGCCCTCGATTCTAAACCCTCCTTCCACACCTGGAACTTCTCCTCCAGTTCTGATAGTGACTCAGCAATTAGAGCGAGGTCGTCAGCATAGAGGAGCTCCCAGGGGCATATATGCATATATAAATATACATACACATATATATATATATATATATAAATACATATATGCATATATAAATATACATACATATATATATATATATATATATAAATACATATATGCATATATAAATATACATACATATATATACATACATATATAAATACATATATGCATATATAAATATACATACATATATAAATACATATATGCATATATAAATATACATACATATATAAATACATATATGCATATATAAATATACATACATATATAAATACATATATGCATATATAAATATACATACATATATAAATACATATATGCATATATAAATATACATACATATATAAATACATATATGCATATATAAATATACATCATATATAAATACATATATGCATAAATAAATATACATACATATATATATATATATATATATATAAATACATATATGCATATATAAATATACATACTATATATATATATAAATACATATATGCATATATAAATACATATATGCATATATAAATATACATACATATATATATATATATATAAATACATATATGCATATATAAATATACATACATATATATATATATATATAAAAATACATATATGCATATATAAATATACATACATATATATACATACATATATAAATACATATATGCATATATAAATATACATACATATATAAATACATATATGCATATATAAATATACATACATATATAAATACATATATGCATATATAATATACATACATATATATATATATATATAATACATATATGCATATATAAATATACATACATATATATATATATAAATACATATATGCATATATATATATATATATAATACATATATGCATATATAATATACATACATATATATATATATAATACATATATGCATATATAAATATACATACATATATATATATATAAATACATATATGCATATATAAATATACATATGCATATATAAATATACATATGCATATATAAATATACATACATATATATATATATATATATAAATACATATATGGCATATATAAATATACATACATATATATATATATATAATACATATATGCATATATAAATATACATACATATATATTATATATATACATATATATATATATATATATATATATATATATAAATACATATATGCATATATAAATATACATACATATATGCATATATAAATATACATACATATATGCATATATAAATATACATACATATATGCATATATAAATATACATACATATATGCATATATATAAATATACATACACACACACGTATATAAATATACATACACACACACGTATATAAATATACATACACACACACGTATATAAATATACATATATGATATTTTCGCTTTGCTAATTACAATATTTCAACCATTTAGAAATATTTTTAAGTGAACATTATTTCAAAAATGTAAGTTGTTTGTACAATAAATATTTATATTTATTTAGCAGACAATATTTTAATGTTTTGGTTAATTATTTTCAATTGAATACCATTACAATAATTTTTTTTGCCATATTTAAAAAATGTTTTAAAGTGAATATGACATTAAAAATACAGTAAATATGTCATAAAAGACCCATTTGTAAACTCAATGTGAAAAAATTTTTTTCCACAGGTTTTTTTTTTTTAAGTCAATTGAATGTATCTCACCTCTGAAGATTTGGTTACTATTTCTAGAACGGCCTGCTACCACATAACAGCTATTTGCAATAAAGGACCCGAAATACTTGTTATGTGGTAGCAGAGCATGCAAGAAATAGCAGCCAAATCTCCTTTTCTGGGGAAAGGATCCATCAACGTATGATGTCAATGTCACAATCATTGAAAGCATGCAAAATAACATGGAAAAGAAGAAAAAAATCACCCACAAAACAAAACTCCATTGCTGAGAAACTCAGGTTTTCCTGGTAATCCAATGGGTCACGGGTAGTAAAAGCAGAACATTGGAATGAGTGCTCAACACCGCATTGGTGGATAAATAATTTCTTTACTTGTATACATATATATATATATATATATATATATATATATATATAATGCACATATATACATACACATATGTAAGTATATATATGGACCACTGAACTACACAAGTTGTTTTCATTGTTAGGAAATAAGCAGAGTAATCTGAATGCTAATGGTTAATGGAGAAAGAGAAACTTAACATTCAGGATGTTAGCCCTTCATCAGAAGAAAAGAAAGGAAAAAGAGACATGGGGAGAGCACATATACATGCATGTATGAGTGTGTAGGTATTGTTAGCGTATTTGTGTTTTCTTTTCTAGATGTTGTTTGCTTGACGTGTAACACCAAGACCACCGTCCCTACAAACAGTTTGCAATCTGCAATGACATATTTCCAGTCACTGAACTGTTCATAGTATGAAGGGCTAAAGAAATATTGCCTTACATGGACACTGATGAAGGTTAGCAACAGAAAGAGCATCCAACTGTAGCAAATCTGATTTAATAAGTTTTGTCTGATCCACGCCAGTATGAAAAACTGGGAATTAAAACAATGAGGAGGATGCATACAAACACACACATGTATATAAGCAAATATATAAATGCATACAGGCATGCGTGTGTGTGTATATATATATATATATATATATATAAATACAAAATGGGACAAGAATGCAAAACATCCAGATAGTTAGGGACAACAAAACATTCAGATAGACGATACAAAGAAAACAAGGACGGGTCATTTGGAGTTTTCTTTCCTCAATCGAGTTCCATACATTCATCATACATATCCATAAACAAATCTAGAGATACATCCACACACACACACAATAGGGAATTCCTTGCCTGCCTATTTAACATGTAACATTTGTAATTCCTATTAGCAAATGAAACACGTGTAATGGTGAATAAATAAAACCAAATAATTTCCAATTTCCTGTTTTGCTATACAATAACTCTGTAAATAATATTTCCATAATTCTCAATTTTGATATGTGTTTTGACTAGCATACAGCAGCAACTGAGACTACATGTTGGATTGTAATAATGGAATAAGCAGATATGCTTCTTGGGGAAACAGTTTCGATTTACTCTAACTAGCTACACAATATACACACACACTCTCTCTCTCTCTCTCTCCTCTCTCTCTCTATCTATATATATATATATATATATATATATATATATATATATATATATACTTAGAAGTATACTTTTGCTACCATGGTTAAAGTTAGGAAATGTGGTATAAATACAATAATCATAATTTAACTTTGTTCACATTTCCTGATTATTATACAAAATGATGAAGTGAATACTAATTTACAACAGAAAAATACTTGTTACCTTAAAATTAAAAACAATATTCAAAATTAAGAAAAAATTGACAACAAAATCATTCTGTGCTTAAGAAAGGTCATACACTTATTTCAACCTTTTCTCCCTTCTCCCATCATCATGGACTTGATGGTTTGATAGGAGCTGGCTAGGCAGAAGACTGCACCAGACTTCTGTGACTGTTTCGGCAGTTTTTACATCTGGATGCCCTTCCTAACACCAACTACCTTATATATACATCATCATCATCATCATCGTCGTTTAACGTCCGTTCTCCATGCTAGCATGGGTTGGACGGTTCGACCGGGGTTCTGGGAAGCCAGAAGGCTGCACCAGGCTCCAGTCTAATCTGGCAATGTTTCTACAGCTGGATGCCCTTCCTAACGCCAACCACTCCGTGAGTGTAGTGGGTGCTTTTTACGTGCCACCTGCACATATATATTATTATTGTTATCATTAATCAACAGAAGTTACAGAGTGACTTAAGGGCTGAGAGTTACAAAACTCTAAATTCTTGAGTCACTCTGTAACTTCTGATTATTAATAAAAGATATATATACTCATGCTGTGAGCTCTATTTTTCCTGCTTGCATCACCAGTCTTCTCTCTCTCTCTCTCCCTCTATATATATATATATATATATTTCTTTACTACCTACAAGGGGCTAAACATAGAGGGGACAAACAAGGACAGACAAAGGGATTCAGTTGATTACATCGACCCCAGTGCGTAACTGGTACTTAATTTACCGACCCCGAAAGGATGAAAGGCAAAGTCGACCTCAGCGGAATTTGAACTCGGAACGTAGCGACAGACGAAATACTGCTACGAATTTTGCCCAGCGTGCTAACGTTTCTACCAGCTCGCTCTATATATATATATAAGGCAAGCTGGCAGAAAGGTTAGTGCGCCAGGTGAAATGCTTAGCGGTATTTCGGCTGTCGTTACGTTCTGAGTTCAAATTCTGCAGAGGTCGACTTTGCCTTTCATCCTTTCAGGGTCAATAAATAAAGTACCAGTTTCACACTGGGATCTATGTAATCAACTTAATCCATTTGTCTGTCCTTGTTTGTCCCCTCTATGTTTAGCCCCTTGTGGACAGTAAAGAAATATATATATATATATATATATATGTATGTATGTATATATATATTGTGTGTGTGTGTGTATACACAAACACCTACCATCTCTGTCTCTATGATTCTTTCATTGTGTGTGTGTGCATAGTATTCACTTTCTCAGCATCTCTTATGTTAACTCTGTGTATCTCTCTCTCTCTCTCTCCTTCCCTATGTCTATAGTGTGACTGGAAAAATCAACCAACATTTACATTGTCTATAATTATATATAGAGAGACACACACACACAATACATATAGAATAAGCAATATGTATGTATAAACATACATATATACATATGCCTATAAATACACACAGACACATGCACACACACACACACACAGATACAAACAACAAAATCATTTTAAGAACATTCTTTCTCCGACAGCAGGAAGTAGATTATGTGGGTCAACTATAACAGACTTCTCCTCTGTCAGTCATACTTATGATACCTTTTCTCGGACAGTGTTTCAAAGCTGGATGCCTTCCCTGTTGGCAACCCTTTCAGTCATCTCTAATGTAAGAAGCAACTCAAAGAGGTTTTTAACAGCAATGGCATTTAGCCACATGCATACATACAAACATATGTATGTAAGCGCTGCAGAGATCAATCATATTTATATTGGCTGTTGACATATAGATATATAATATATATATATAGTGTTGTGTCTGGGGAGAGTAATTTTCCAAATACGAAATATATATATAGTATTTTCCTGGATTGATAATCCCTTACTATTAGCTATATATATATAGCTAATAGTGAAGGATTATCAATCTGGGCAAAATACTTCATAAACTCTATTGGCACACCAGGCTAACAATATTGTATGGCTCAGTGGTTAGAGCGTCGAGCTTACGATCGTGAGGTTGTGAGTTCGAATCCCGGACCGGACTGCATGTTGTGTTCTTAAGCAAGACACTTTATTTCACATTTCTCCATGCTGGTATGGGCGACTGCTGGTCTTCCATAAACAACCTTGCCCAGACTTGTGCCTCAGACAGTAACTTTGTAGGTGCAAGCCCATGGTCAGTGTCTGACCGAAGGGGGTCTCAGTGAAGAACTCCAAGTATTCTTGGGCTCCAGACAAATTGGTTTTTACACAGAGAGATATATAAGACAAGTTATAAATGATGGTCAATATATAGGCGCAGGAGTGGCTGTGTGGTAAGTACCTTGCTTACCAGCCACATGGTTCCGGGTTCAGTCCCACTGCGTGGCATCTTGGGCAAGTGCCTTCTACTATAGCCTCGGGCCAACCAATGCCTTGTGAGTAGATTTGGTAGACGGAAACTGAAAGAAGCCCGTCGTATATATGTGTGTGTGTATGTTTGTGTCTCTGTGTTTGTCCCCCTAGCATTGCTTGACAACCGATGCTGGTGTGTTTACGTCCTCATAACTTAGCGGTTCGGCAAAAGAGACCGATAGAATAAGTACTGGGCTTGCAAAGAATAAGTCCTGGGGTCGATTTGTTCGACTAAAGGCGGTGCTCCAGCATGGCCGCAGTCAAATGACTGAAACCAGTAAAAGATTAAAAGAGAATATATTTTTCCTTTATGAGTGAAAAATATGTAATGACCATTATTTATAACTTGTCTTAAGAGATCAAAAGGTTGAAACTCTATTCTCTCCAGTGCCATGATGGGCATTATACTATTTGTACAATGTGGGAAATATTCCACAAATATTATCCAAATGATGTCAGTATTGAGTTTATGAGTCACCCAAGGCTAGGCCTCCATGCCATGTGTCCCCAACAAAAGTAGAGTTTGCATTATGTAGGAATATTGCAATACAACTTTTTTACTTCAAATGATCCTGTTTTATTCAATGCCATCCCAAAAAATATTAAAATAGGAGATGACCCCACAACATTTAAACAGTATCAGGGCAAATTCCTCCAAGAAGTACTAGACAAATCAGCAACACTGGGATACATCTCAGTTAACAACAACTTTTTGCTCAAGTGGTCCATGGTGTCCCAAAACATGTTTTAAAGGACCTCTCCAAGAGGTGCTATTAAGTTAGTCATTCTCTGGGCCAATAATGTTCAAAACCAATCTAAGTTAGATATGTGTAAAATGACTGCCAAAATGAACAGAAGTTATATAATTACTTAAATTAGCTTACACTTGTTTCTACAATAAGAAACAGTGCACTTTGAGTTGAATGGTTGTGTAACAGTCTATAGTTTCCTCAGAACCAAGTAAAATAAGCAGAAACAGCACTAAGCTAAAAGTAATTAAATAACTTGTCCTTTTGTCATTCATTAACTAATATTATGCTCTGGACTCACCCATTGCTTTACTCTAAAACATAAGTATATTGAGTTCTAACAACTGGTTATTAGCATCGCTATGCCTCAGTGAAATCATATATATATATATATATATCCACACATATATATACACACACACTCACATGAGGAGTGCTGAAAAGTTCCTGGCTTTGGGTAAAAAAAAAAGGTTCAGTTAATGATTTTATTTCACATATTCCCCCTTTCAGATTCACGCACTTATTGCAATGGTCTTTCAGTAATTCTAAGCTCTGTAGAAGAACTTGGAAGGTTGGGCTTTCGACTAGACCTTTCACAATACCTTTAAAGACCAGAATTTTCAGCAACCCCTTATAAAATGTATGTGAGTGAGAGAGAGAGAGAGAGAGGGGGTATGGTTTTGTGGCATAAAGTAGGTCTTGCCATCTACTCAAGGAAATACATAGTAAATGATTCACAAGCACTTAAGCAAACTGAGTCCTCAACTGGTTCCATTTACCAAAAGGTTTGCAAGGCACCAGAAGGCCCCAAGAGACACATCCATGTCCATAGAACATGATTAATGCTTTATTTTACTGAACCTTCATTTGTTGTTCATGACAAGTGAATCCATCGTCTCTGTGTGCTTGTGTGTGTGTAGCACACACACATATACATATACACGTGGTGGTGAAAGTCAAATTCTGTCAGAGCACTACTACTTCTTAGACACTGACATCCAAAAAGCAACTGCAACTGAGAGGACATCAACCAGAAAATCATCACTACTACCCCTGCTCTACATACCCCGTGTCCTCACAAGTAAAGAAACTACAGAAGTGCTGGTGTTTAATCAGAACAAATATGCATTACACTCCCAACTACTGCAACAACAACCACATCTGAAAGAACCATTCTCTGTTTTGGGTTTTAAGAAGTACCTGTGCTTCATATTGATTACAGCGAATGAAATGTGCTCAGAAATGCATTCATTTTGGAGATAAACAGATTTACTCCCAATGACTCAATATTGGTTGGGATGACAAGAGAATAGGTCCTGCATTCATGGCCCAAGCCATTGGAAACGAGTGTACTAATATATAAACACATTTATGTAAGCACAATCATCACCACTTAACATCCACTTTTCCATGGCACTACAAAACAAGTCTCACAAGCCCACATCTGTCGTTGCTCATCCACCTTTATCTAGAGTGAGAAGCAGGAGTGATAAAGGCATGAATGAGAGTGAGGAGAGATATGTGTGATGAAAGTATTTAATATTCTGAGACAATTAAGAATATTCATGGCAACATGACAGAGATAACAAGATGTCAGAAGTCTTCTTCTCCTTACACATGCATATATATGTATATATATATATATATTCTTCTAATATACATTCACGCACACATACACATACAAACAATATATACACACACATACATACACACATATCTATATATATATATATATATATACAGTAACTATTTTGACAAATTAACGTCAAACATTTCTCTACATAAACGTAAACAAACATTCATCTACATAAATATACACACATACATATAATACATATATATACACATGAACACACACACACAGATGCTGCTGTCGATCGCTAACCCTTATGACTGCCTTCTTAGATAATCAACTGTCACACTCCAGGCATCTCTTTGAAAATTGGGTTTACACACATAATCATGACAGAAGCTTGCGAGAGTTTTTTTTTAGTTTTTCTTTCAAGAAGCACACACACCCACAGATGCACTCACACACACAATTATATATATATATATATCATCATTTGACGTCCGCCTTTCTTGCTGGCATGGGATATATATATATATATATATATATACACACATACAGACACACACACGCGCAGATACAAGTAAGCACACACACAAATCTTTTCCTGCTACATTTTCTCTCCGTTAACCACATCAACATCTCCAGTAGCTGACAGCATTCAAAGTTTAGGGCACCGCCCCTCATCATCTGACTAATTATTAAAAATCTCAAGAAAACATCTCAACAACAACGGTGCCATCCATCACATTCTCCAGACATGCAAGCTCCCTCTCCCTTTCTCCCCTCTTTCCCCCTTTATTTCTATTCATCTTTCATAGTGACCACGTATTCTTCCGAAAACAAAACTGGCCTCCCAAGACCTACTTTCTCATCCTTCATCACCAACGGACGTTTCAGATATTTTAACAGCCATCATGCACAAACACATTCTAGCCAGATCCAAACCAGCTGGTCCACTTGACAAGCAACACCTCATACACCAGCACTTCACAACCATTAAATCAATCCAGTACAGATCGCATCTGACGACTGTCTTTTCTACGCCTACTATCATGAACTGTTCTAGGTTTGCTGGTGTTATGCCGATCCAGTTAAACGCATCCTTATGCACTCACATCTCCCGTCATCCTACTAGTGTGTTTATACATATGTATTTTTCCCTCCCTGCATTCTCGTAATATTCCTTGTTCCCAAACTGCATCCATTTCTCGATCTCTTTCGCTGCTAATGTTTTAGTTTTAACGTCTAACCTTCAAAAGTTCAAAATAAGCATTAACCAGTAGTACTTCTCTTTGGAGTCTATTTTCCCTCCACGGGATATAATAAAAAGCAAAATAACATCACCACAGACAACAAACGAAGGTTTGGATCGTTTTAAGCAAACCATAGTCGCCACAAGTCAATGACTGTTTTGAATACAAAATATAAAATAAAGCATCATTAATTATTAGAGACTTATTTAATTCTATACTGCTAGGTCTGAGAGGAAAATAGGCTAACTGATATCACATGAACAGATGAGATGGCTTAAGTAGGATCGTATATGTGTGTGAAAAATAGAAATAAAAACTATACGAAACGGAAATCTAAAATAACTTGATCTGATACCTCATTATTCGTTGTTAGGAGAGAGAGAAAGAGAGAGCAATCTTATGTACCATTATAGTTTATGTTCAAGTAACCTTTGCTGATAGAAAGGTTTGGCAAAGAAATGATTGTGTGTAGGGCAAACGAACAGCAATAAATAGTTTGACTAGCAAAGGAAAATGTCTTGACTGGCAACAGGTAGAGAGAGAAAAAGGACGAGGAGTGAGTAGAAGTATATAAATGAAGACGGATTTCAAACAAAGCTGGCCGAAACTGTTTGTTAATGGCTCTCATAAACAAAGCCGAGGGAGTAGATCAAATAAGGGAATAAATTCTAATTCATCTAGTAGTATTGTTTGACTTTGCTATTATGGAAAATATAATTAGTGTGTATAGCAAGTGGATAACGAATGTTTTAAGTATGGCCTGGTTAGAGTCGTTAAAAGTTCAGTAAAAGCAGAGTTTTACAAGAAACCTGATTGTTGAATGAGTTGGCGGAAATGTTGGTCATATCGCCCGTCCTTGTACAATGGTATTCAATGATAACAAGCTAAATAAATATAAACATTAAAAGGGGCCTATAGCAGCAGAAAAATGCTACAAACTAGTTCTACGGGAACAGGACTGACCTGTGGTTAAACAACAAAAGGTGTTACAGGAACCTAAATTAAATAGTTCAAACCTATGTAAACAACAACTAAAAATATCTATTTCACACAGTTTTCAGCCGACGAGGGAGCCTCTACGAGACAGTCGCACGACCTGCAAGAAATAGTAGCCAGGTCAAAATCTACCATAAAGGATAAGATACATTTGTCATGTAGAACCGTCCTAAATGCAAAAAGAAACACGGGATGGTCAAAGGTGGATCACAAAGCTGACCTGGGGCTAAACGACAACTTTGTTTAATGTATCGATAAAAAGACTAAACTATTGTAAAACAATATAAATTAAAGTATCTTCGATGATAGATGTGTATGCTTGTGTGTGTATGTATGTATGTGTGCCAAAATTAATAGAAAAGTTAGAAGTTTGTGCTAATCTCTTTCTCGTGTGTGAGTGTATGTGTTTGTTTTCGTTCTGCTTTCCTTTTTTCAAATTTAATTTGATTGAGGTATGTAAAGAAGGATGTTGGAATTAATATATTCGTGCTAACATTCAAACGAACATGAATGAAATAGGAATATATATATACATATATATAGTAGTGATGCGTTAAACTAGTGAAACACATGCAATCGGTTTGAAATGAAACATAACACTGCATTACTATAATAAAAAAATGGGATGACATTAACTAGCCAACCAACTATTTAACGTCACCCCCGCCCCCAAGCTATATCAAAAACGACCAAAGACAGCAGTGACAGATGACGGCCACGAAACCAGGTGAGGTGGGAGTTAGTGACCAGCAAAAGCTGTTCTTGTTTGTTCAACGATGCATTTCATATCATAAAGAGGGGTGGGTGGGCATATAACAAAAATATGAACGATGTAATTTCTCTTTCGAAATAAGCTTCGATAGGTATTTCTATAACAACTTGGCGTATCCATGTCAGTGGGTGTGTAATGTGAATGTGTGTTTATTTAAATCCTGCTTGTGTGTGTGTGTATATATATATATATATATACAGGGTGTCCCCAAAAAATGTATACACATAGTAGTTCGGCAAAAGAGAACGATAGAATAAGTACTAGGCTTACAAAGAATAACAAATTTACAATTATTTAAGTTGTGTATACATTTTGGGGGGACACCCTGTATATATATATATATATATATATATATATATATATATATATACACACATATTTAACGAGTAATCTCGAGTCATATACATAAACAAGGACAGCAACATTTTACACGAGATAAAAACTTTACACCTCAGCAAAACTGCCAACGAGAGACAGAGAGAGAAAGAGTGGAAAAGTTCGGCTTTCATAAAGAATGGTTATATCTGTCTCGAGATCTATTATAGCCTTGGATCGTTTTTACTCATTCGCTCTTTCACTACGTCTATCAGCAGTTGTAATTCAAGTTGTCAGGGTGTGGTCCCGAATATGTCCAGTTTTATTATTATCTTTTTTTATTTTATTTACACACAGGGTGCAGCCGTTGCTGTGTAGTAAGATGCTAGCTTCCAAGCCACATGTTTCCGGGTTCATTCGCACTGAGTGGCACCTTGGGCAAGTTTCTTTTATTACAGTGCAGGGCCACAGGGCCATTCAAAGCCTTTGTGAGTGGATTTGGCGACGGAAACTGAAGGAAGCCCGTCGCGTGTGTATATATATATGTGTGTCTCTTTGTGTTTGTCCCCCACCACCGCTTGACAACTGGTGTTGGTTTGTTTACGTCCCCCATAGCAGTTCGACAAAGAGGTGCCGACAGAATAAGCTTAGAAAAAAAATAAGTACTGGGTCGATTTGTTCGACTAAACAGTTCGAGGCGGTGCCCTAGGATGTCCAGTCTAATGATTGGACCATGTAATAGATAAAACACACATACATGCACAGATACATACATACACACACACATACATACATATATATATAGAGAGAGAGATAGATAGATAGATAGATAGATAGATAGATAGATAGATATAGATATATATATATGCATCGCTTATACAGTCATCATATGTATACAAGAGAGAGAGACTGAGGTGGGAGACAAAAAGGCAGGCTACACCCAGCATTATTAGAAATGTCAAAAGCTTTGATTAACTCAAAGACAGAACAGTTATCACTATGGATCCTTAATAATACTTCGAATATACAAAGAAATAAAATCTTACCCAGAAGTTGTCGACAAACGAAGTCATTATTGACATTTCATCCACATTTTACAATAAAATGGCGAGCTGTTCTGCTACAGGCCAATGCGCATGTGCTACTGAAATCTCGCAAAACTACACGTGATTTCACTTCACTCTGCAATTAAGCTCGCACCTTGAAGTGGTAGATAGAGACAGACGACTGACAACTGATTTTTAATTATTTGTCAATTCTTTACGTCATTTAGGAGTTTAATTTTTTTTTAAAACTCAGTCGTGTAAACTGTTTCATCTGCTCTACGATACCAAATCTTTGAAGGGTTTATTTTCCATCTCTAATACTAACAAAAAAAAATAATAGTTTTATTACTATTATTATCGTTGTCATTATTCCGTTGAGGTCGACTTTGCTGTCGGATTCGATAAAATAAGAACCATTCAAGTACTGGGGTCGTTGTAATCGACTTCACCCTCCCCTCGAAAACTGCTGGCCCTGTGCAAAAATTTGAAATCACCATCATCATTATTTCTAGCAGTAAGGCAATGAGCTGGCAGAATCATTAGCCCTCGGGGCGAGTTGCTTAGCGGCCTTTCTTCTGGCTTTACGTTCTGAGTTCAAATTCCACCGTGTTGACTTTACCTTTCATCATTTTGGGGTCGATAAAATAAGTACCAGCTGATGTAATCGATTAGCCCCACACCAAAAACTGCCTATAGCAAAAAAAAAAGGGATTATGATTAATTATTAAGGCAGCGAGCTTGTAGAATCGTCAGCGCGTCGAACAAAATGTTTAGTGACATATAGTCCGTTGTTGCATTCTGAGTTCTAAGTCTTTTTGTCCTTTCAGGATTGATGAAAGACATACCAGTCAAGTACTGGGTGGGGGGTCAGTGTAACCAACTAGGCCCCTCCCTCAAAATTCCATGCCTTCTACCTATAGCAGAAACATTAAGGAGGCGAGCTGGCAGAATTGTTAGCACCCCAGGTAAAATACTTTGCAACAGTTGGTCTGTATGTTCTGAGTTCAAATACTGCTGAGGTTGACTTTGCCTTTCATCCTTTTGGGGTTGATAAAAATAAGGACTAGTTGAGTACTGGGGATCAGTGTAATCGACTTGCCCCTCCCCAAAAATTTCAGGCTTTCTGCCTGTAATAGGATTAATCATTAAGGAGACGACCTAACAGAATTGTTAGCATGCGACTATTCATACTGAGTTCAAATTCAGCTGAGGTCGACTTTGCCTTTCATCCTTCCAGGGTTGACAAAATTGGTACCAGTTGACTACTGAGGTCAATGTAAACAACTTAATTCTTTCCCTGAAATTGTTGGCCTTGTACCAAATTTTGAAACCATTATTATTATCATTATTTCAAACAGTCTGGATTTATTTTCAACAACCTGAATGAAGCGCATAAATAATTACTTAATATATCAATTATTCTTCTTTGTATTCAACTGCATACATAGACTGATATTTATAATGCCCTATGGCATTTTTAGCAAACTGCAAAAACTACACTGCAATAGTTAAAAAAAATTTTTTTTTTTTTCAATGCAATGTAAATCACAGCAATCATATGACTTTGGTGTGAATTTCTCTGGTTCTATTTAAAAAAAAAATTACGTTGTACAACTTAGATATATTTCTTTTGTTGTTTGATTATATTTGTCTTTACGCAGTGACTGGCTTTTGTTTATTTCTCTTTTTCTCTCCCCCCCTCTCTCTCTCTCTCTATATATATATATATTATATATATATATATATATATATATATATATATATATATATAGGCATAGGAGTGGCTGTGTGGTAAGTAGCTTGCTTACCAACCACATGGTTCCAGGTTCAGTCCCATGCATGGCACCTCGGGCTGACCAAGGCCTTGTGAGTGGATTTGGTAGATGGAAACTGAAAGAAGCCCATCGTATATATTTATATATGTATGTGTTTCTATATGTTTGTGTGTCTGTGTTTGTCCCCCCAACATCACTTGACAACTGATGCTGGTTCAACTTTACCGGTTCAGCGAAAGAGACCGATAGTATAAGTACTGGGGTTGATTTGCTCCAGCATGGCCACTGTCAAATGACTGAAACAAGTAAAAGAGTAAAGAGAGATATATACAACTACTAGACAATGGCTTTCATAATTCTAAACTATTTCTGTTTCTATGAACAAAGAGAACTATATATATATATAAATGTGGCTGTGAGGTAAGAAGCTAACTTCCCAGCCACATGGTTCCAGGTTCAGTCCCACTGCATGACATCTTGGGCAAATGTCTTCTACTATAGCTTTGGGTTGATCAAAGCCTTCTGTGTGGATTTGGTAGACAGAAAATGAAAGAAGCCCATCATATATACATATGTGTGTGTACATCTATCTATCTATCTACCTACATACATACACACACACACGATAAAAGATATCATCAGTAATTCATATATCTGAATAAGAAGCACACTCTAAAACATTAGAACAGTAATATATTTGAGTCTAACAAGTCGCCTATACAGCTGAGCACTTTATAGGTGTGAAACCAATAGCCACTCTCATCATAGCTTCTGTAACTTTGTGCTTTTTCTGAGTAGGGATATTGGCCCAATGTAAACCCATTTTTACGTTTAGAAGGTGTCTGAGGGAGAGAGAGAGAGAGAGATAGTAATTTTGAGAAGGACTAAGAGAGCAATGGAGAGAGAAATGTGTGAGGTAAAGCTGTTTGATAAGAGGAGGACTGAGGATTTGATGGGAATGCTGGAGTTGGAAGAATTGGTGGAGTGTTTGGCAAGGGCAAATGGAGTGAGGTGGTAGGGGCATGTGTTGAGAACATGTTCTGAGGAGGGTGATTGTGTTTGAGATAAATGGAGTGTGAAAGCAAGGTGGACCAAGGAAAAGGTGGAGGAGATTGGGAGGGTTGGTTTGAAAAAGAAGGACACCCAAAACCAGGTGAGATGGTGTGAGGACAGTTACTAAGGCACAAAACTCAGATTTAAAACACTGGATGATGATGATGAAGAGGTGATCCATATCAGTCTGACCTCCATCCTTTGACACGTCCAGCATAGAAGTCCCCAACAGGAACTTGCACTCTGCTGGCATAGCTCACAGGGTCATTGTAGTACACAAACCACCACACCACAACAAGGATTGGATTTTGTGGGGAACATTACCAAAGTGTCACTTTTCTTTTCTTTTTTTACACCAGGCGCAGGAGTGGTTGTGTGGTAAGTAGCTTGCTTACCAACAACATGGTCTCGGGTTCAGTCCCACTGTGTGGCACCTTGGGCAAGTGTCTTCTACTATAGCCTCGGGTCGACCAAAGCCTTGTGAGTGGATTTGGTAGACAGAAACTGAAAGAAGCCTGTCATATATATATATATATATATGTATGTATGTATGTGTATATGTTTGTGTCTGTTTGTCCCCCCAGCATCACTTGACAACCAATGCTGGTGTGTTTACATCCCCGTGACTTGGCAGTTCGGCAGAAGAGACCGATAGAATGAGTACTAGGCTTACAATGAATAAGCTCTGGGGGTCAATTTGCTCGACTATAAAGGGGGAGGGGACCAGTCAATTAGATCGACCCCAGTACGCAACTGCTACTTAATTTATTGACCTTGAAAGGATGAAAGGCAAAGTTGAACTCAGGCTGTGAAGACAGACGAAATACCACTAAGCATTTCATCCAGCGTGCTAACATTTCTGCCAGCTTGCAACCTTAATGAAGCAGATTTATTGATCAAAAGAATTCCAGTCTTGACCATTTTGTCATTTAAGGACTATAATATTTGATATTAAAATATTTAATGCCTACCATTATTACCGTATAGTATCTTTATCTTCTACTTATTTCAGTCACTGAACTGCAGCCATGCTGGGACACCACCCTGAGGGGTTTAGTTGAACAAATTGACCCTGGTACTTCATTTTAAGTCTGATACTTAGTCTATAGATCTCTTTCGCCAAACCAATAAGTTACAGGGATGTAAACAAACCAATGCCAATTGTCAAGTGATGGTGGTATTCAGACAAACACAAAGACATACACACATACATATATACATACATGTAATAATATATATATATGTATGAATGTATGTATGTGTGTGTGTATTTGTATATATATATATATTTGTATGAATGTCTATGTGTGTGTGTGTTTCTCTCTCTCTCTATATATATATATATATGTATATATATAATGGGCTTCCATACAGTTTCCATCAACCAAATTCACTCAAAAGGTATTGGTCAACCCAAGGCTATAGTAGAAGACACTTGCTCAAGGCACTGTGCAATGGAACTGAACCTGAATCCACATGGCTACAAAGTAAGCTTCTTAACCGCACAGCCATGGAGTATGATTCAAGGAACTTTGGCTGCTATTTCTAGCATGTTGAACAACCTCATAGAAACTCCTTTATAGATGCTATCATAATTTGCTTTCAGACCAACAACAAAATGATAGGCATTAAAAACATCAAAATGTCTATACTCAGACAATAACACCCTTGCATTATTTTGCTTTTTTTTTTTAATCATTAAACTATTATTCTTTTACTGTAAAATAATTGCCATTTCTGGATTCTAGAACATTTCTTTTTTTTTAATAGACCAAACAATAGCCCATATCTGGTGTGTGAGTTTGCTAATTAGCACTTTGCTAATTACAATTATTGGAGCCTATTTATATTCTACAGCCACCAAAGATGGACAATTAAAAATCAAAACGAACATATGACTAACACTCAATGAAAGCATTTACAAAGAGTTATAACTGCTTAAAACAGAAAGGCTGCATACTTTTGAAAGGATAAAAACCCCACTTCAGTCATCAATGACCATAGAATTGCACCTAGAAAGTGTCCCTGCGAGACACAAGTTCAAGTAGGTTTTTTTTTTAATGGAAGACCAGTAGTTGCCCATGCATACCAGCCTCCCCTCTCTGTACCACTAATGTTATCCAATAGAATGACAAAGACCGATACAGCTTGGCACCAGTGACATTGGAAGTCACTTCTACAGCTGAGTGAACTGGAGCAACGTGAAATAAAGTGCCTAGATCAAGAACACAAACACACAGCCTGGTGAAAGGATGAAAGGCAAAGTCAACTTCGGCAGAATTTGAACTGAGAACGTAAAGACATGAAATACCTATTTCTTTATTACCCACAAGGGGCTAAACACAGAGGGGACAAACAAGGACAGACATAGGTATTAAGTCAATTACATCGACCCCAGTGCGTAACTGGTACTTAATTTCTCGACCCCGAAAGGATGAAAGGCAAAGTCGACCTCAGCGGAATTTGAACTCAGAACACAGCGGCGGACGAAATACCACAAAGCATTTCGCCCGGTGTGCTAACGTTTCTGCCAGCTCGCCGCTAAGCATTTTGCCTGGCATGCTAACATTTCTGCAGCTCACCTCCTTTGGCCATAAGAAAATATTACCTTGCTTGGAAATAGGTGAGGGTTGGCAACAGGAAGGGCATCTAGCTGTACAAAAGCAGTCTCAGTTAAACCCACGCAAGCATGGAAATGTGAACATCAAAGAATAATGAGGGCAATGGCAGAGAAGAAGGAGGAGGCAACAGCAGTGGCAGTAATGGTAGAGGTGGCAGTAACAATTATGGTGTTGGTGACAACAATGCAGAATATTCTGAACAGATCATCAAATATAAATGAGGAATTTGTAGATAATCTGATGCAAATTCTGACCAAAACATCGTTTGATGGAGTTCCAACTATTATTTTAACTAGTGAAACTGTAAAATCATTATTGTCCTTTAATAAAACATCAGATGCAGATTCAATTCTTGCTAAAATATGCACCTACAATGGAGAAACATTCATTGAAAAAAGCTGACAGAACTACATTCCTTAAAAAGGTCAGCAAGTTCCATTTCCCAAGAATTCACAGATGCTAAATCATTCACCTGTATAAAAACACAGGTGACATCAATCATATGACAATAATAGATGTATCTCTCTGATGTTAATTGCCAGAAAAATCTTGGCAAGTGCCTTGTTCAATATATTACCAATTAACAATCTCCTGACGAAAACCTAGTGTGGCTTCCTTTATGAAACAGACACTGCTGACGTGATCTTTACAGTAAGAAGTAAACAGAGTAGAGTCAGCATATATAATCTCTGTTTGTATAGGATCCTTGCCAAATATGGTGGTCTAACCATGTTCATGGTATGGTGTGCCAAATTTATGATGATGTGCAGGTGGCACGTAAAAAGCACCCACTACACTCGCGGAGTGGTTGGCGTTAGGAAGGGCATCCAGCTGTAGAAACACTGCCAGATCAGACTGGAGCCTGGGGCAGCCCCTGGCTCCCCAGACCCCGATCGAACCGTCCAACCCGTGCTAGCGCAGAAAACGGATGTTAAACGATGATGATGATGATATGCTGCTGAATGTTAAAAACAATGGAGACATTTGTACCATTTATTGTTACAAATGGTGTGTAACAGGGTTGTGTCTTATTACCTCCCCTTTTTAGTATCACGCTTTCTGGCGTGTTGTTGAAAGCCTACCAAACACCTCTATCTGAAATTGCCATTGGGTATAGACCCAGCACTGGATTAACCATTGATCAAAGTAGGCATGTGCCTAGGGCATCAAGGGAAGGGGAGCAGCACCACAGAAATGGTAAATGGCTGACAGCACAAAAGAAATCACTTTAAACTTGCTAAAATAATATTCAAAGAGTAAGATACAAGTAAAATGACAATTCATTATCGAACACAGAGTCGCTGTTAGAACAGCAGAATATTCAAAGTGGTTTACATGATTGGAAATATAATTTCAAAGTGATCATGCTATCTCGTGTATGAAAGCAAGAATGTGACCAATGGAATAATCCTTTCTACTATAGGTACAAGGTACAATTAAAGTAATTGAACGAAACAGAGAGCATCTCAAAATAAATACAGTAACGAAAGGGTTAAATAATTGTGCGTTTGTACATCAGATGCCAAAAGAAGAGCTAACAGTTCTGGTCTAAGTGGACATCAAACGTGTAGTCTGTGGCAATACATTTCCAACTAGAATAGGCTTTGTCAATCACAGTAGAAATATAAACAACATTTTTGCTTTGTTTTGCTTGTTTTTTGTTTTTTGTTTTTGTTTTTTTGCAACTGCTAGATGATTGTCAGATTTGACAGATGAGCAATCTATACATATCAGCCAAAAATTGATTTTAAGGCATTCTACTAAAGTCCTAGGACAACCAACAGTGAATTCAGTAGATGGAAACTGTGTAGAAGCATATCTTGTGTGTGTGTGTGTGTGTGTGTGCGTGTGTGTGTGAGTGTGTGCACATATGTCTGTGTGTGTGTCTTCATGTTTGCGTTTGCCCCACCACTTGATAACCAGTGCTTCTTTGTTTATATAGCAGTTCAGCAAAAGAGACTGATAGAATAAGTACCATACTTAAAACAATAAGTATTGGAGTCAATTTGTTCGACTAAACCCTTCAAGGTGATGCCCCAGTATGGCCACACTCCAATGACAGAAACAAGTAAATGATAAAACTGTTGTTTCCATCTATAATTGTTTCTGATTTTGGCACAAGGCCAGCACTTTTGAGAGGAGCGGTTAGACAAGACCCTCAACCCCACTACTTGATTTTATTGACCCTGAGGGAACGACAGACAAAGGTGACTTTTACAGGATTTGAACTCAAAATATAAAGAGCCATAACATTAACCACAAGACATTTTTTTTCTGGCAGTCTATCAATTCTATTTGCTATCTTAGTGTTCTACAACACTTAAAAGTACTGTCTGTTTCAGCAATAAAAGATCATTGCCCTACTTTGCCCTATTTTGCCCTACCTTGCTGTTTGTGCACCCTCTTTTTCTTTACACAGCTAATGCAATATTGACTTCTGACTTCTTCTTTTATTATCTTCCTGATCCTTTCAGGGTCGATAAAATAAGTACCAGCTGAGCACCAGGATCAGTGTAATCAACAAGTCCGCTCCCCTGAGGTTTTCGGCCTTGTGCCAAAATTATTTATTTTTTCAAACCAATTCCTTAATTTTGATCAGATTCACCTTTTAACTACCAAATGTCAAATTTATTTTGAATTTATTTAACAGATTGTAGACACATGTATGGCTATGTGGTAAGAAGCTTGCTTCCTAACCACATGGTCCTGATTTCAGTCCCAATGCATGGCACCTTGGGCAAGTGTCTTCTGTTTATATCTTATGGCCAACAAAAGCCTTGTGAGTGCATTTAGTAGTCAGAATTTGAAAGAAGCCCATCATATATCTATACTATTTCGCCATGTTGGCCCACTGAACTCGACACATTTTTTCATTCTCTCTCTACTTATTTTTATTCGTCCCCCAGGGTGTCCAACAATCACCCTCCTCACCAAGCAAGCTTGATGGAGTTGCCAGTTTAGTTGCTGGTGACCCAACCATGCAACAGGTTGTATTGGGTTACATGTTACCTGTAGTGCACAAGAGAAACCTGACCTAACTAAAACTCATCAAAGGGTGGAAGAACTACTGTGTAGTCAACTGCCAATTCAACAAGTACCTTGTCGCGGCGAAGTGCCTGTGTGCTCCTTTGATATGGAGAGCTATGCTGGAGGGAGAGAAATCTTCAGGCAGGTCTTGCCAGGCCAGACAGGTTGAAGGGTAGGAGACAGACAAAATTGTAACAGCAATAAAATGAAGCATTGACAACTGGGTGTGGATTTAGTTATTGGCAGATCAGATTCCTGGCTTTGAACTAGTAGGATGTCATGCAAAGGATCTTGAATACAAGACAATGGATGAGACCGTAATATTCCTAGTTAGATGGAAACTGTGGGACCACATGGAGCAGTGTCCTGTGACTCCTATAGTATTCGCAACCAAATCCCCTATGGGGTGTCCTATGAGACGACCTAGATGAAGATCTATTTATTTCCTCATTCCTTTCTGTCAAAGAGTGTAGGTTTGAAATGTAAAAGACTTTTCCATTTTTCCTAAGAGTCAAACTAGTACACTTGCTTATTGTTCTTACACCTGTCTTTCTCTTTGTTTTTCTATAAATTTGAACTATATATATATATATATGTATATATATAAAAGATAAAGACCCCCTTCAGTCATGAATGACCATAGAATTGCACCTAGAAAGTCCCCCCCCCCCGAGGCACAAGTCTAGGCAAGGTTGTTTATGGAAGACCAGCCTCACCAGCTTCTCCTCTCCACACCACTGATGTCATCCAAGGGAAAGCCAAAAGGGCCAATACAGCTTGACACCAGTGATGTCGCAACTCATTTTTACAGCTGAGTGAACTGGAGCAACATGAAATAAAGTGACTTGCTCAAGAACACAACACACTGCCCAGTCCAGGAATTGAACTCACTACCTCATGATTGTGTACCCGATGCTCTACTGAGTCATGAGCCTTCACACACACACACACATATATGTGTGTGTGTGTGTAGAGAGAGAGAGAGAGAGAGAGAGAAATAGTTAGACAGATAGATAGATAGACAGACAGACAGAAAGAGAGACAGACAGACAGACAGATAGATAAATGTTCGTGTTTGTCCCCACTGCTGCTCGACAACCAATATGGTATGTTTACATCCCCATAACTTAGCAGTTTGGCAAAAGAAACCAACAAAATAAGTGCCAGGCTTTAAAAGATATAAGAACTGGGGTCTATTTGTTTGACTAAATTTCTTCTTCAAGACTGTGCCCCAGCATGGCCGCAGTCTAATGACTGAAACAAATAAAAGATAAATGATTCAGCAACAAAGAAAATTTCCTCTGTATATTTATGATAGCCTCAAGAATATTACTGAGCATAGATTATTGATGGAAAGCACCTGGACTTTGTTAGCCACATTCCTGTTTTTATACCGTTGTATATACAATTTGATTAAACAACGAGCATATGTCATTCATTGACATTTATCTGACTGCTTTCTACCTCACTATTATAGAGAAAGGGTACTGTCAAGGGTCTTCTGAAGGTTAACGAATATAATCTGTCATTGAAAGTCATACTGTTTTCTTTATTTGCATATCCTTAATTGTTTCAATCAACTATATTCCATTAAATCCTCCTGTTTATGCCCTTCATAAAATATCTTTCCTTCTCATGTGCTTTTTGTGTGAATCTCTCTCTCTCTCTCTCTCTCTCTCTCTCTCTCTCTCTACATATATATATATATATATATACACACACATATATATATATATATATGTCTCTCTCTCTCACTTGCTCTCTTGCCCTCTCTCTTGCTCTTTCTCTCACTTTTCTCTCTCTCTCTCTCTCTTTCATATTTTGTGTGTGTGTATGTGAGTGCATATGTGTATATGTATGTGTGTGTATGAGTGTGTATCTGTCTCTCTTTTTCTCCCTCTTTCCCTCTCTCACTTACTCTCCCTCTTTCTCTCACCATCTCTCCCTCTTACATGTACCATACATATACATTCACAATATACAGAACAATTTTCTCATGAAATATTTCTTCTTTCTTTTTATTGTGATCAAACATGAGTATATATAAGGCTGAATCACTTCTCCCTTGTTTCATCCTAATTCATACTGACATATTACACCAAGAATCTAAACATATCATATCCATTGTCCTCAAAATATAAAAGATTAGCAAATATCCTAATCTACTTCCCTCTTTCAAAACAAGTTGCCAACAGAAATTACTCAGGTGCTTCATCTGCATGAAAAAAAAAGAAGAATCAGACATGGTTATACATGCAGGTATGGCTGTGTGATCAAGAAGCTTGCTACCCAACCATGTAGTCTTGGGTTCAGTTCCATTGCACAGTACCTTTGGCAAATATATATATATATATATATACTAGCTGACGTACCCAGTTATTTCCAGGAAAGCGGGGCTTATCCCTTGGTTCTGTTCTCACAACTGTTTTGCTAAACCGGTAACAACAATACAAACTATGTAGCCCTTAAAACTGTTTTTGTGCATTTACAGAGAATACCAAACTGTCTTACACAGGATCTTGTTTTTAGGAATTCCTAGTAAGTTATGAAAACCCAAATTGTGAAGTCAGTTATGTTATAACATGAAATTAATTACCTGATAGTAAGAATTCAAATAAAGTAGCCCTGGAAAGGGCTTTAATACGTTCCCAGATTATAGAGAACTTAAAAGGAAATACTAATAAGATATGTATATTAAAATCATGAAGCATGTTATGTAATAACAAGCTAATCAGATATGAGATAATAACAATTCAAAGTAAATAACTCTGAAAAAAGTTTTTGTGCATTCGCAGAGAATATTACCCTCAGTGGTGCTAGTGTTGGTATATTCATGAATAAGTCACTAACTGAAATAAATGGATCTATTGTTTAGGAAAATACTATTTACTTGTCTAAGTGTTGATAAATTGCGAAAATAACTCAAATAGTTTAAATACTAAGAATTAAGCATACTCAATTAGATTTATACGAAATAATTTACGAACATGAATGGGCTATTTCCCTTTGCTATATATATATATAAAGTTCCCTTTCAGGAGCGAATGGGTTATTTCCCTTGGATGCTTAAAAATAATATATTAGTTATACGTAGTAGATATAAGAATCCCTTCCAGGGGCCCTATTATCAAATTTTTCAACAATCTACGTATGTCACTAGTTTTCAAGACATGAGTTCTACTCATGTGTCAAGTTTCATCAAAATCGATAAAACGATGTGGGAGGAGTTAGATAACAACACCACAAACACACTCACAGATTTCCACATATGTAGTAGATATATATATGTATGTGTGAGGGTGTGTGTGTGTGTGTTTGTGTCTGAGTGTGTGTATGTGTGTGTGTGTGTGTGTGTGTGTAAATATATACTGAAGAATTGGAAAATTCTGCCTATTCCTGAATTAAATCGTTGATATCTTACCAGCGTTATAATTCAAGGTCTAAGGAGGATAACTCTTTTACCTTTTTACTTTTTACATTTTAGTTTTTGTGTTTCCATTTTCCATTTTACGTTTTCCATTTTTTACTTTTCGTGTCTCCTATATGGTGCCTTCTCAGTTTTTTTTTACGTTTCTTCTCTTATTCAATTATTTTTTTCCATTATATGTAGTTTCTGCCTGAAGAATATATTTCAGATATTTCTCAACACATGAAACTATTAGTAGAACTTAAAGACATGTATCATGTCCTTTAAATGAATAATATTTATCTCTCACCAGACGGAGTACATTTTGTGCCGAATTTTCTGTCATGGAACAATACATTTTATATACATATTTTATATATATATATATATATATATATATATATATATATATATATATATATATATATATATATATATATGCTCCAGCATGGCCACAGTCAAATGACTGAAACAAGTCGTTTCAGTCATTTTAGTCGAGCAAATCGACCCCAGGACTTATTCGCTAAGTTACGGGGATGTAAACACACCAGCATCGATTGTCAAGCAATGTTGGAGGAACAAACACAGACACACAAACATATACACACACATACATATATATATACATATATACGATGGGTTTCCTTCAGTTTCCGTCTACCAAATCCACTCACAAGGCTTTGGTCGGCCTGAAGCTATAGTAGAAGACACTTGTCCAAGGTGCCACGCAGTGTAACTGAACCTGGAACCATGTGGTTGGTAAGCAAGCTACTTAGCACACAGCCACTCCTACACCTATATATATATTATATATATATATATATACACACACACACACACATACAAACTAGCTTGTCTAGTGCCACATAAGAAGCATCTATGCCAGTGCTGCGTTGCTTCACCTGTGCTGGTGGAATGTAAAAAGAAAACACCCAGCACAATTTGTAAAGTGGTTGACATTAAGAAGGATATCCAGCCATATAAACCATGCATCAACAGATAGCTGGAGTCAGGACAGTTCCCAGCTCCATGTCAAACCATCCAACCCATGCTAGCATGGAAAGTGGATGTGAAACCATGTTCATCATCATCATCATCATCATCATCATCATATAGACCCTTCAAGGAAATGGCCCAAAATTGGCCACAATCTAATATGTGAAATAAAAGATGAAAGTTAAAAGATCTCTCTCTCCCTCTCTCCCTCTCTCTCTCACTCTCATTCTTTCTCTTTCTCTCTCTCTCTCTCTCTCTCTCTCTCTCTCTCTCTCTCTCTCTCTCTCTCTCTCTCTCTCTCCCTATATATATATATATATATATACATATAAAGGCAGCAAGCTGACAGAAACGTTAGCATGCCGGGCGAAATGCTTTGTAGTATTTCGTCTGCCACTGTGTTCTGAGTTCAAATTCCGCCAAGGTCAACATTGCCTGTCATCCTTTCGGGGTCGATAAATTAAGTACCAGTTACGCACTGGGGTCGATGTAATCGACTTAATCCATTTGTCTGTCCTTGTTTGTCCCCTCTATGTTTAGCCCCTTGTGGGCAATTAAGAAATATATATATATGAGATGTGCTGAAAAGTTCCTGGCTTTCGGTAAAAGAAAATACAGGAGGATCGGTTAATTATGATTTTATACAACACATTCCCCTCTCAGATTCACATATTTATTGCAGTGGTCCTTCAATTTTCCAAAGCCCTGTAAAAGAACTCAGAAGGTTGGGCCTCCAAATAGGCCTTTCACAATACCCTTAAAACCAGGAACTTTTTCATAGCCCCTCAGACATATATATAATTACCATTCACCTAAATCTGGATATACACTTCTTTATTCACATCTATGTAGGCTTTCTCTTTGGTAATGCTTTTCCCTACATACATGCATAAATGTAATTCTTTTCCTAAATAAATTGCACTTCATATTTGAGTTTCTGACAAAGAATAACGTGTTACTTAGGCACTCAACTATGAGTCCACTGCATCTTATAACCGAAACAGCTGTAAGCTAATGAAGTTCATAAGATAATTATTTATTCTTTTGTCATCTCATTTTTCATATACATATATATATATATATATATATAAAACATTATTGGTGAATTGAAGAAATGGAGCTGAACGCAGATTGAACAGAAATCGTTTTATTTCATTCTACACGTGTTTCGAAAGGCACAAATTACCAAAATCCAATTGAATAATGGGACCATATTGTGTCTTTCTCTTCAGGAAGAAAAAAGGAAATCCGTTGGAAAAACAAAAACAGAACAGAGGCGGAGCAAAAACAAATCGAACTAAGCTCCTAAGAGCCCATGGCGAAACTCCTTTTTTCTTCCTGAAGAGAAAGACACAATATGGTCCCATTATTCAATTGGATTTTGGTAATTTGTGCCTTTCGAAACACGTGTAGAATGAAATAAAACGATTTCTGTTCAATCTGCGTTCAGCTCCATTTCTTCAATTCACCAATAATGTTTTAATTTCAATTATCCGCACCAACGCACGGTTGCAACGCCAGATGGTTGTACCTCCAACCGTGCTGTTTACTGCTGTGATTTTTGCTACTAAGGTATCGGTTAAACTTTTGATTAATCTACTACATGATTATTCATCTTTCTATTTCACATAATATATATATATATATATATTCTTTTATCTTTTACTTGTTTTTGTCATTAGACTGTGGCCATGCTGGAGCTCCATCTTTAAGAATTCTTAGTTCAATAAATTTACTCCAGTGTTTATTTTTTTTAAAAACTAGGTATTTATTTTATCGGTCTGTTTTGACTAACCACTAAGTTACAGGAATACAAACACGCTAACACCAGTTGTCAAGCAGTGGTGGAGGACGAACACAGACACATGCATACACACACACACATGCTCACACATACACAATGGGCTTCTTCCACTTTCCATCTACCAAATACACTCACAAGGTTTTCTTAACATGCAATCACTCTCTGTGTATGTGTATACGTGCATGTGTGTGTGTAAACATACAATTAATGATTTTTTCTTTATCACATCCAACAAGTATATTGAAGTTTATACTTTGCTAATGAGGTCCAATAAGACCAAAACATACCCAGAGTTGTCTCCCTTATTTGCAAAACCAATTAAAATAATACATCAACGAGCAAATGTTATCTTTTCCTCACTGCATAATTATTATTTATAAGCTCTTTGAAATCTAATTAGTTCATTGATCTTTAATTAGCATACTGCAGTAAATATTTCACAGCAAGCTGGCAGAATCATTAGAAAGTCATACAGAACACTTTGCTGGTTTTTTTGTTCTGGATCTCTGCACTCTGAGTTCAAATACTGATGAGATCAACTTTGCCTTTTATTCTTTTGGGATCAATAAATAAAGTGTGCCTGTGTGGTGAAGAAGCTGACTTTGCAACCACATGGTTTTGGGTTCAGTCCCATCACATGGCATTTAGCCCAGGCTGACCAATGCCTTGAACAAATTTGTTAAACAGAGGCTGTGTGGAACCTTGTTGTATATGTGTGTGTGTGTGTACGTATGTGCACGTGTGTGTGTGTCTGTGCATATGTATGTCTGTGTGTATGTATGTATATGTGTATGTGCGTGTGTCTGTGTGTATGAATCTCTGTGTACAGATATGTGTATATGTGTACATTTGTGAACCCCCACTCTCAAAACTTGACAACCGGTGTTGGCTTGTTTATGTCTCCATAACTTAGCAGTTCAGCAAAAGAGACCAATAAAATAAGTAACAGACCTAAGACACTAGTACAGTACTAGAGTCGATTCTCTCTCTCGTTCTTTATTTTCACCCCACCACCCTCTCTCCCCTCTCTCTCCCTCTCTCTCCCTCTCTCTCCCTCTCTCTCCCTCTCTCTCCCTCTCTCTCCCCCTCTCTCCCTCTCTAAGATAACAGCTCTGGAGAGAGATGGATGTCACTAACTTTAAATGTCCAAAATACTCGATATATCATAATAGCATGCTTACATCTCCATCAGGAGCTGATGGCCCAAGTCGAGACATTCAATGTGATAAAATTCACCCCAAAGCATCTCCTAATATAATAATGTGCATAGTGTTTTTATATATTTGTATATATATATATATATATATTTGTCCAGAATCACGCTGGACATAGAGGAGGAGAGACAATAGTAATTCAGTGAAGGAGAAGTAGTGAGAGTAATAGCCCTGACTGAGAGGGAGTGAGAGAAAGTAATAGCAATGAGAGAAATGAAGGGGTGATAGATGAATAAGGAAGGAAGGGGTGAAAAAAATCAGCATTTCAACTGTGTGAGTATATGTGTGTATGTATGTGTACAAGGGAAGTATGTGAATGTTTGTATGTGGGATTATTATGTACCTTATTTAAATATGAAATACTACAATTAGCCATCATGGCACATGGTCAGCTAGTAACTTATATTGAAGGAAGGGCACCTATATTGAATAATGATGTCTCATTACACAAACATTCAGTTCTCCCTCTTACAGTGGATAGTAACAGATCAGACCAGAACATGGCATTCATAAAAATCCTGCCAGGAACAGGATACACCATGACATATATTCACAATGAACACAGATACAAGCCAATGAGAGAGTTTTTATGTGTCTGTCTGACCTGATAGTATTAGCAGCCAAATTTCCATCAGAACCCACCCAAATATATTTGAAATGAAGAATGGTACAAGATTGAGTACACTCTGTTTGAAAAACCAAACCATAAATGGCATAGTGATGTCTTAAATGTCACATCAAAGTTGTATCCTTAACTGGCTGGAAAACTAAATTAGCTTCTGTTGTCGTTACTGTTTATTAGTAGAATGGACAAGAGTACCCCTCACTATAAAAAGAAATAAATGTGCCCTTTTAAAGCTTAGCCAGGCTCATGGGCCCGGTTTCCCGGTTTCTATGGCATATGTGTTCCCCAGCTGGATGGGATGTCAGTCCATCATGGCGTTACTCATATTTGCCAGCTGAGTGGACTGGAGCAACGTGAAATGAAGTGTTTTGCTCAAGAATACAACGCGTTGCCTGGTCCAGGAATTGAAACCACAATCTTACTATCATGGTGCTGACACTCTAACTGGGCCTGGTGCAGCCTTCTGGCTACCCAGACCCCAGTTGAACCGTCCAACCCTTGCTAGCATGGAAAGTGGACACTAAATGATGATGATGATGATGTTACACATGTTTAGCCTATCTCTCTCCAATGACAGAATACCCAGCCTAAGGAATCTTCTCTCGACATGATGTTCCAATAGTTGGAATATTCTAGGAAAACCTTTCTATTATATAGCTAAATTAAATGTCCTTGTGAGGTCTTGCCAAACTGTTTGTTTTCTCATTTTACTTTAATCTATATATATATATGTGTGTGTGTGTGTATGGTATGTATGTGTGTATGTATGTATTCATATAAATACTTCCAAACCACATGGTATTGAGTTCAGTCCCACTGGACAGCACCTTGGGCAAGTGTATTTTACTATAGCTCCAGGCCATCCAAAGCCTTATAAGTGGATTTGCTAATCAGAAACTGAAAGAAAGAAACTTGGTGTGTGTGTGTTTATTAGTAGAATGGACAAGAGTAGCCCTCACTATAAAAAAAAATAAATGTGCCCTTTTAAAGCCTAGCTAGGCTCATGGGCCCGGTTTCCCGGTTTCTATGGTATATGTGTTCCCCAGCTGGATGTGTGTGTGTGTGTGCCCTTGTCTTGACATTAATGGTGATTGTAAATGTGCATCATCGTCATACATGCAATCGCCACCATCATCATCATCATCGCCATCATCCTCATTATCATCATCATCATCATTTAAGGTCCACTTCACATGCTGGCACAGGTTGGATGGCTTGACAGGAATTGGCAAGGCAAGGGGACCACACTGGGTTTCATAGTCTGTTTTGGCTTGTTTTCTACAATTGGCTGCCTTTCCAAATGCTATCTGGGTGTACTGGGTGCTTTTTACATGACACCATCACCAATTCTGTTTTTGTTGCACCAGCACCAGAGCAGCACCCACATCAATGCATTTTACATGGCACTTTGGTTTTAGGATCTCAATTCTGTTGTGGTGGACAGGTCTTCTTAAGTACAGCAATGCATCACATATTTCAGTCCTCTGCCATGCCTTTCATAAGGTTCAGTATTTTGAAATGGGCCTTCAATACATCATCTCTTCTTGCGTCTCCATCTTCCACAACTTCTTTCCACTTGAAGTGATCAGCACTTCTTTATGCAACTGTCCTCATCCATTCTGCATCACTTGACCAAACTAGCACAGTCTCCTCTCTTGTACACTGCACCTAATTCTCCTTATGACCAACTTCTCTCTCAATATGGATGTGAGTCATTTTTCAGTTTCCTATGAAAAATTTGTCCAGCCATGGGGAAATATTCCCTCTGCCCTGTGCAAGAATGAGGAAATGGACATTAAACGATGACAATTAGTTAGTTAGTTAATTTGGCTCAAAAGCAAATAGCAAGGCCATGTAGGGGGACATGGAGTTAAGTACAGGGTGGTGTTCATGTAAAGAGTTCAGGCCACTTGAGGTCAAGGGAGGCTTTGAACAAAGCGGTCGTCGGCATCTTCACCATCTCGTCTGGCAGCTTGTTCCATGGATCCGCAACCCGGACGGAGAAAGCTCCAACGATGACAGCAGCAGCAGTGATGATGGTAGTAACAATAACAGCTATAGTAATGATAATGATGACGACAAAGATAACAAATGCACCATAAACCAAATCAGTTAAAATTTTAGAGAACTATAAAATCATTCTTAGTTCCCATAAGTAGCTAATTACATGTTTACTATAAATTTAACTTCAGTTCCCTTCACCGATATTGTTGTATCATGACAGGTTTAAATATTAAAGGGTTCGACTGTTCCATCAACCTATTTCTGAGGAAGTCACATTGATTACATCATTGACCTGTTAACATTATTAAATAACTGGCAAACCGGTAGTTGATGGTAAAGTTTTGAAGCACTTTTATGCTTGCACACATACATACATACATACATGCAACATACATACATACATACATACATACATACATACATACATACATACGTGCATGCATACCTACATAAACACATATATGCACTTGTATTTCCAAAGGAATACATAAATACACATAGACTTATAAATATGTGCGAGTATGTATATATATATATACATATATATATATATATATATATATATATATATATATATATATAATATATATATATACACACATATATATATGTAAGTATGTATGTTCTTTTATTCTTTTACTTGTTTCAGTCCTTTGACTGCAGCCATGCTGGAGCACCATATGTATATATATATATACACACACACACACACACAGAGGGAGAGATAGAGAAAGAGAGAGACACATACATAAATATATACATACACACACACATACATGCATGCATTTTATATACATCTATCTATATTGTATATATACATATATATAAAGTATGTACATGTGTGTGTTTGCAAACGGGTATGTGTGTGTGTGTGTGTGTGTGAGTATGTGTGTGCGTGTGTGCACATGCGTGCTGTTATTACTCAAATAGAGGAAAAAACAGTAGCAGAATTCCATTTCACATGTACCAGCATGAACACATTCATTACCACCATCATACTTGTCATCATGACAGGCTTAACGCCTCTATTCCCATGGCCTTGTGATCTATCTGTGACCGCTTTTCTCATCTGAGCAGATGTACAATGCATTATACTTGGACCTCGAACACACATAATTACAATGTCTAGCGGCAATTTGGCAGAATCACTAGCACGCCGGGCGAAATGCTTTGCGGTATTTCGTCTGCCGTTACATTCTGAGTTCAAATTCCACCGAGGTTGACTTTGCCTTTCATCCTTTCGGGGTTGATTAAACAAGTACCAGTTATGCACTGAGGTTGATGTACCACAGGGCCCAATGCACTGATTTATTCTTTTATTTGTTTCAGTCATTTGATGGCAGCCAAGCTGGAGCACCGCCTTTAGTCAAACAAATCGATCTCAGGACTTATTCTTTGTAAGCCTAGTACTTATTCTATCGGTCTCGTTTGTCAAACCGCTAAATTACAGGGACATAAACATACCAACATCGGTTGTCAAGAGATGGTGAGAAGACACACAGACATACAAACACACACACACAACAATATGACAGGCTTCTTTCAGTTTCTGTCTACCAAATCCACTCACAAGGCTTTGGTTTGTCTGAGGCAATAGTGGAAGATATTCGCCCAAGGTGCCACGCAGTGAGACGAGAACCTGGAACCATGTGGTTGGTAAGCAAGCTACTTACCACACAGTTACTCTTTTGCCCAAGAACTTATAATGCTACTAGACAACAAGATACAAAACTCAGAATATAGAGAGCCAGAACAAACACCACAAGCTATTTCATCCAATGCTGTAATGATTCTGCCATGATCATTTCTCAGTTGGGTATACAGACAATCAAACTACTCTCAGTATATGACTGGTACCTATATGACTGATATTTAAGAAATCCTGTAGCTGGCTACTTAATGATTCTATAAGAATTTTTGCGTATTTATTCATAATGTCTAGGCATGTTCTGATGCAAAATATGCTGGTCACTGTAGTGTATGTCACAGGCGAATAACTTCTCTCTTTTATGACAGCAGTGTGTTCAACACACTCAGCCTATTGGTGCATGGCATTCTGGAACACCAGTGTTTTGACATGTTGTGTCTCATCAGTCAGAAGTAACCAGAACTCTGAGCCCGAAAAAAGCCATAGGCTTTGTTTATTCTTTCAGCAAAGAAATTATATGCAGATTCATTGTTTATATCTGCAAACCAATAAAAAAAATCATTATTTGTACCATGTACAGTGAAATCTGGAATGAATATTTGTGTATTTATTCTTAACATAACTCTGCATGTTCTGATGCAAAATATGCTGATCACTATAGCGTGTCATATTCTTTAAGAATTTATTTCCCGATAATTTTTTGTATCTTAAACCATGTGTTGGGACTAACGTTGTTATATTTTGGAAGAATCATATTATTAAAGTCTATGAATACACTCACCAGGTGATGTTTGTGTACTTTCTTTCTTCTTTTTCTAAAAATATTTTTCATCATACCAAACTTGCGGCCTTCTCAGTGAGTAAAGGTTTTAAACTAATACTGAGCTTATCGCACACAGAGCTGAAGTATGCTACAACTCATCAGAAAAGGGGAAAAGAAAGGAAAGAAAGCTGCAATAAGTGAAGTAAAGACAGACAACAATGAAAGCTAAAACTGCATGCACAGTATACAGGATAAAACAAAATTTTAAAAAATATAGATAAGTGAACAGTACAAGGGGATGCTGAAAAGATCCTGGCTTTAAAGGTATCACAAAAGGCTTGGTTGGAGACCCAACCTTCTGAGTTCTTTTACAGGGCTTAGAAAAACTGAAGGACTGTTGTAATAAATGTGTGAATCTGAGAAGGAAATATGTTGAATGAAATCATAATTAAATGATCCTCATGTATTTTCTTTTATCCAATGCCAGGAACTTTTCAGTACCCCATTGTAATGAGGAAAGTATTCGTAAGTAGTTCAAGAGTAATGCTGGCAAATTTCAGGAAGTATGGAATCTTTAAAGAATTCAATGTCATGATAGCTAACAACCAATATGGGTAGTTTATTCCATTCTTCAACAATTCTGTGCCTGAAAAAGTGCTTCCAAAAGTCATAGGTGCTGTGCTGTGTATTTTTTTTTTTATTTTATAAGCAGGTATGTGGGTGGAACTTAAAAAAGTGCCCAAAGTTTTGAAAATATAACCCATTAAGAAGGCCATAGGATTGGTATGGTGAAAAATATTTTGGGGAAAGGAAGAAAGAATGCAAAAAAATAAAAGTTAATCGGTTTTAATATTGTGATTCTTTAAGATGGTAAGCTGGTAGAATCGTTACCATGCTGGGCAAAATGCTTCACAGCATTTCATCCATCTTTAGTGGCACTTCATTCATCATTTCATCCACTCTGAGTTCAAATTCTGCCAAGGCCAACTTTGACTTTCATCCTTTTGGGGTTGATGAAATAAATACCAGTTTGGCACTGGTGTTGATATAATAGATTTACCCCTCCTCCAAAATTGCTGGCCTTGTGCCAAAATTTGAAATCCAATAATATGACTCTTTAATAATATAATAATCCTAGAAGACTCCCTTTTTTGTGTCTGGTTTGCAAGATTCTTTATGTGAATTTGTATGTTGAAACAAATTTTGTTGTGTCTAGGGAGAGTCATTATGCCAATATAATTAACACACACACTAGTTTAATTCCACTGTTTCTTTATTATTAGTCAATTGGTTAAATATCCAACGAACTAATCGATTGTTTAATTTGTTTTGGTTTTAGTTTTATCAAAGCTCTTTCATTGCTGCTTGCAACATTTTCAATGACCATTGACTTAGTCCATTACAGATATTTAACCAATTGACTAATAATAAAGAAGGAGTGGAATTGAACCAGCGTGTACGTTAATTATAATGACATAATGACTCTCCCTAAAAACAACAAAATCCTAGAATAATTATGCTGGAATTTTAAAAAAATAATGAAATTTGTACTATGTACTGTTGGCCATTGCCATGAGATTAAATTTAACATTGTGTTGTTGAAAAGATTTTTTCTCTTATGTTTTATGAGGGACATGATGAGGAACTGTCATTATGATTGTTCAAACTATTAGCAATAGCAGCTAAATTATTTGCAAATCACATCTCTTGCCAAAAAAAAGTAGAGGGAAAACAAATGGGAGATACATATTGAATAAAACAGTCTAAGATGAGTTTTGTTGTATCACCATACCCAACAGACCAGGAGCAGAGAAGGCATGTCATTGATGAGGCTGCATCAAAAGAACTTTGATAAACTTACCACATTAATTGATTGACTGAACAATTATTCAAACAGTCGATTAGTTAATTGGTTAATTGTCAACTAACTGGCAAATAAAAATAAAGAAGAGAAACAGAACCAGTGATTATTAGTGGCATAATGGCCTTCTAGAGATACAACTCAAAATGTTTCAACACAAGAGTTCACATCAAGAATCTTGCAAACCAAATATAAAAATGAAAAAACTAAGAAAGGCTTTATCTGGAAAGAGGGGATAATTTTGGTTAAAATATTTCTGATTTTAATGCCTGATTTTCAGCTAAGCTATGAGGGCAATGTCAGTCAAGTACCAGTATTTGACCGGTACTTACAATTTCAACAGAAAAAACAAGCAAGGGTTAGTGACAGGAAAAACATCCCACTGTAAAACAATACCTCAATACCTCAACAATACATTTATCCAAACCATACTAGCATAGAAAATAGACATAAAAATAAATGTGTAGACACCTTAAAGTTTTAGAAATAATATTATTATTTAACAGCACGATGCAGCACGAAGTTTTGTCAGTGAACAGGTCGCAGTCTCAAAGCAACGAAAATATTTTGACAAATTAAATTTAAATGTTGAAGTGAATCTAATGGTTTTATGTGTTTCTTAAATGGCTTATAAACACCTTCCACGCTGCAATTGTTTTCGTTCCAGCACACGATCCCAGATCAAGTCACTCGCTATGCAAGTACATCTCCGTAATATTATTTAACCGTTATAATTATAAAAGGAATCTATTTTGGTCGTAGATGCTTACATTTAATTTAACTAAGTCACTACTTGTATCAAAGTACAGTTTAATCTCGTCTGTCTGTTATTTTCTATGATATCGCTCTAACAATTGTTTCTATAAACTTTTTCCTGGGCTTTATCTTGTCTTATCAGTTTGATTTTATAAGCTATGTTATTATCATTTGCTATGGTTGTGCGGTTAAGAAGTTCACCTTGTAACCAGATAGTTTTAAGTTCAGTCCCACTAAGCAGCACCTTGGGCAAGTCATTTTTACCGAAGTTTCAGACCAACCAATGCCTTGGTAGACAGACATTGTGGATACCCACTGTATTATATATATGGAAATAATATATATACGGAGAGTTTACAAAAAAAACAAAAGACGAAGACAGGTGGTGTACAAAACAAACAGATGTATTAGTATAACGCTCAGGAATAGAAAAAATCTTTTACATTTCGAGCCTACGCTCTTCTACAGAAAGGGACACAGAAAAAACAAGGAGAGAAACAAGCGAGAGCGAGGGATAATTCATCCAGGTTGGTACCATTCAAGCACCCTAGTATAATCCAAGTTCTGGCTAAACTCATTGAATGATATGGAATAACTTGCGATTATTTAAGGTAACACAATCATATAGTATATCATTCAATGATAAAGGCTGTAATAATAAAACTGCGTAAATGAATAATTCTCCATCTTTATTTTAACGTCTTTTTTGTTTGTATATATGTATGAGTGTTTGTGTGTGTGTGTGTGTTAATAGTATATTACATTTAAGGAAGGGATTGGTTAATTTAGAAAGCACACATGGTGACCTAAACCCATTGCTGTGCCACAGGGAGAAGAGGAGAGGAGGAGAGAGAGAGAGAGAAAGAGCTGACCCAAGTACTTGAGAGAAAGAGAGAGAAAGAACGAGAGGAAATCAGAGAGAGAGAGAGAGTGAGTGAGTGAGCTAAGAGAAGAAATAACTTCAGTATTTGATTGATACTCATTTGTCAACTTCTGGAGAATTACAAGACAAAGTTGGTCTTAGCAAGATTTTGAATTTGAGCACAGAGAACCAGGACAAGTACTGCAAAGCACTATATCTTGGACAATTCCTCACCTTCGGAAAGAATTCATAGTATGTGGAATAAGTTGGATTGCCATGAGAAATAGAAATTCTAGAAATTCAAGTGGAAGGTGTTGTAAACCTGACTGTGGGCAGTGAATGAAGAAAGAATATGCAATGAAGATTTGGGAGATATTTGTGATACTGTTTACAATTGTGAATTTCACTGTCTTATTGTATTGGGTTGTCTAGAAAGTTTGTGCCGATTTTTAAAGGAAAGAAAAAAGTCAATAAATACTTGCCATTACATTTTTAATCAACCAAATATGAACCATTTTGTTGCACAATGCGTCTCCATCTTTCCTTTAACATGAAAATACCCTCTTCCCAGAATTGAGGTGGTTTCATGGAAAATAATTCATCAAGATATCTT
>NC_043004.1:89139693-89154693 GCF_006345805.1 Octopus sinensis
TCATTTTTCACTCTACCAACAAAGTAAAGTGATTGTGAATGTCGATCACTAATTGTTGGTAATAATTAGACTGAACGAGATATTTTTGATCTTGTTTGTTGTTGAAATATTTGTGATGAATTAAAGTTTATCAGAAAACAAAAAATCAAACATTGACCTCTCTCATTTCAGATAAAATATTCAATAAGATATTTTGAATGGATAAATATATGCGTTTATATTGGTGTGTGTATATGCGTGGGTGCACAAACACACACACAAATACACATAAATAATGTAGATGTATATTTGTATTTTGTGTGCATATGTTTGTGTGTGTGTGTGTGTGTGTGTGCGTGCGTGCGTGCGTGTATCAAAAATATCAAAGGTCCTTTGCAAGCCATAAGCTCATTAGGCCAGTCTCCGGGGTTTTTCAGTGTATGTATTCCCCATTGGACATGACTCTTGTCCATCACATGATGACTCGTGGTTGTCAGCTAAGTGGACTGGAGCAACATGAGACAGTGTTTAGCTCAAAGACACAAATACATCACTTAGTCCAGGATCTTGAGTACAGCACCCAAACTACTAAGCTACATGCTTCCACATATGTGTATGTATATAGGCACAGGAGTGGCTGTGTGGTAAGTAGCTTGCTTACCAACCACATGGTTCTGGGTTCAGTCCCGCTGCATGGCACCTTGGGAAAATGTTTTCTACTATAGCCTTGGGCTGACCAAAGCCTTGTGAGTGGATCTGGTAGGCGGAAACTGAAAGAAGCCCATCGTATATACAGCGGCAGCGGGGTGGCGTCATTTGAAGGCTAAAACAATGCGAATATATTGTGACCAGCGATGTGTAGCAACATCTGATGGTCTGGTCGGTCAAGTGATCACGTGATATATATATATATATATGTGTGTGTGTGTGTGTGTGTGTTTATGTATATGTATGTGTGTCTGTGTTTGTCCCCCCAACATCGCTTGACAACCGATGCTGGTGTATTTACGTCCACGTCACTTAGCGGTTCGGCAAGAGAGACCAAATAAGTACTAGGCTTACAAAGAATAAGCTCTGGGGTCGATTTGCTCGACTAAAGGCGGTGCTCCAGCATGGACACAGTCAAATGACTGAAATAAATAAAAGAATATACATACATGCATATAATGTGTGTGTGTGTGTGTGTGTGTGTTTTGCACTTCTGCCAGTAGCAGTAGTATAAAAACACCCAGTACACTCTGTAAAGTGGCTGGCAGTCAAAACCATCCAACCCATGCCATCATGGAAAATGAACATTAAATGATGGTGATGATGATGATGATGACAATGACGATGACGACAGCAGTGGTGGTGGTGGCAGTGACAGTGGTGGCGATGGCAGTGGTGGTGGTGATGATGATGATGATATATAAAAGAGTAGAAGAGCTGGATCCAGAGAATCTAGCAGCATTCTCAGTAAGCTCCTCGTTTGTAACTGGCTATCACTTTACGTAGTCATCAATTACCATGTAGTGGAACATAATATGCCCTTATAACAGCGAATTCAAAAAATCTAAAACATTAAACTTCTCCACAAAGAGTAAATAAAGCATAAAGTCAGATGATGTGAGAGCCATATCATCATCATCATCATTTAATGTCTGTTTGCCATGCTAGTATGGGCTGGACGGTTCGACCAGGGTCTGGGAAGCCAGGAGGCTGCACCAGGCTCCAGTCTGATCTGGCAGTGTTTCTACAGCTGGATGCCCTTCCTAACACCAACCACTCTGTAAGTGTAGTGGGTGCTTTTTACGTACCGCCGGCACAGGGGCCAGGGGAGGCTGGCAATGGCCACAATTGGTTAGTGCTTTTTACATGCCACCAGCACTTATTTTTTTCCCAATGACTTCCCAATAATTACAGCTGTTTCATAACTTTCCATCATGTAGTATTATCGGTTTTAGAAGGCAAAATTATACATACATGTTTACATCAATATATCTGTTCAGTATTATACAGGTGTATATTCTTAAAGTGATGCAAATAAAGTAAGCTAACTCATCAGATCACCTGAACATCATGATTATATCGACAATTCAATGAGAGGAATAACAAACATGCCAGACATGTTTGCATGGAAAACCAGAAACGACACCACATGGATGAATCTTTTATTTACAAAGATAACACAACATGTCGAGCCATTTTGAGAAAACTGCATGTGCTTTCATGGCAGACTACAAGTAAACAATACCATCAAGAAGCCATTGTCTTACAATCAGTGAATGGACACACATGTAGATGAGGAAAATACAAACTCACTCACACAAACATAAACATACATACATACATACATACATACATGCATACATACATACATACATACATACATATATACATACATACATACATAAACACATACATGCATGCATGCATACATACATACATACATACATACATACATACATACATACATACATACATACATACATACATACATGCATGCATGCATGCATGCATGCATACATATACAACAACAGGTTTCATTCAGTTTCCATCAACCAAATTCACTGATAAAGTTCTTGTTAGCCCAAGGCTTTAGTAGAAGACATTTGTCCAAGGTGCCATAGTTGAGATGAGAACTTCTTAACCATACAGCCATGCCTGTACCTAGCCATACTCTAATAATGAGATAAATTTATAACAATAAGATAAATAGATTTTCCATATCTGAGCCCCCATGCTCTACTTACAATGCGGAAGGGCCCTAATAAATTCTTTGACAACATGGAAGCAAAAATTAACCAGTTGGCATGATCATTGGGGATTTCGTCTCTAAAGTAGGAGAAGGTCAATGTAAGAATTAGCCAAGTATGATAGGAAAATACAAACCCGAGACACCAAACAAAGGAGAGCTAGAACTACTGCAGATCTGTGTAGCAAATGGTTTTACAATAATAAACACTCTGGTCTGTTGTTTGATAAAAGGATAGGCAAAATGGGTCACACCCAACAACTAGGCCCAGATAGATTACATTGTTATTCAGGGAATGTGGAAGCTATTCTTTAAATACAGAAAAACATACCACTCAGCCGAGGAAGGTCCTGATTAGTTTAAGCTCCTGACAAAAGGTATCATCTTCATCATATGAAGTCCACATCTCATGCTGGCATAAATAGGACAGTTTGGTAGAATCCAATCCACCCACAGAATGATTCATATTCCAGTGTCTGCTTTGGTATGGTTTCTACAGTTGGATGTCATTCCTAATAGCAACCACTTTATAGCATGTACTCTGTGCTTTTTCTTCATACCAACTGTACTAGAGAGGTTACCATGTTGTTTGCAAGATTATGAACCCCAAAGAGTAGGGTACAACTCTATGCCAAGAAATGAGGGGTAAAACAATATGATGTAAATAAAATTACCACAAGAGCTGTGCTTTGCACAAAAGACTGAAATACAAATAGAGGTCACACCTTTGTTACAACTGAATGTAGGTGACAGAGGATGAAGCGTGCATGTTTCTTTCAAAGAAGAAATAAACAAAGTAATAGAAGAAACTGTAAGCTTGAATTCTTGAACACCATTAAATACTGATTGACCTACCAAAAGGAATAGAGGCAATGTGTGAACATTGGGAGAAAGCCAGAGCAGAAATGTTGAACAACCTATACAATATCATCAAAGCTAGTGACATACAAAGAACTGAACAAAACAGTAAAGAAAAGAAAAAGAAATAAAAATAACTACATGACAAAACATAACTAATAGAAGCTTACTTCAAGAATGATATTAGTCACAAACTTCTCAAGTCAATCTGAAAGACAGGAGAGTAGAATTTAAAAACATATAGAGTACTGTAAAAGATAAAGAATGGTGACATATATACAAACACCACCGAGATACTTCAATGTTGGAAAGATCGTTTTAAGCAATAGCTTAACAATAAATTCTCACACAACCTTGAAGCAAAATCAGAAATTCTGAATGGTCCATCTGATACAGACATCCAGGGAGAAATAACAAAAGAAATTTGAAAAAGAAAGATTGCAATAAAAAGCATAAAAAATTACATAAAACGAGAGAGAAAGACTGAAAAACTGTTTGTGGTGTGTAAACTGATAAGGAAGTATATTCTTTTCTACTCTAGGCACAAGGCCCGAAATTTTGGGGCAGGGGAGCAGTCGATTAGATCGACCCCAGTACGCAACTGGTACTTGATTTATCGACTTTGAAAGGATGAAAAGCAAAGTTGACCTCGACGGAATTTGAACTCAGAACGTAAAGACAAACGAAATACCACTGAGCATTTCGCCCAGTGTGCTAACGTTTCTGCCAGCTCTCCGCCGAACTGATAAGGAAGTATATTATCAGTTTAACTTTATGATTGAACGTAATACCTTTTGTGTTTTGTTTTACAAGGTTTTTGATAATATATTCATCTGTTCAATAGTTATTACGCATTTGATTCATAAAATAAATTATATTTGTGGTTTGAGTATTTTTATTTGGTGTATTCTCTGATGTATTCATTGCGTCTTCTATACTTCAGTCAGTTGAAATATCTGTTGCTAATTAACTTTTATTTTATTCTATGGATTTCTTTCTCTGATGCTTTGATTATTCACAAGAATATATTGTTCTTCTAAAGAGTGATTATTTTTTACGACTGACATCTTACAGTTATGTGGGCATTCACTGCCTCCATCAAGATACATCCATCATGCATACAATGGGATTCTTTCAGTTTCCATCTACTAAATCCACTTGCAAGATTTTAGTTAACTACATGCTTTTATAGACATCACTTGCCCAAGGTAACATACAGTAAGACTGAACCTGGAGCCACGTGGTTGGGAGCCAAATTTATTGAACCACACACACACACACACACACACACACACATGCACGTGCAACAACAACAATAATACTAATAACAACAACAATAATAATTGTTTTTATAATAATAATAATAATAATAATAATAATAACAACAACAACAATAATCTTTTCTACTGTAGACATGAGGCCTGAAATTTGGGGGAGGGGGATAGTCGATTACATTGACCCCAGTATTCAACTGGTACTTATTTTATGGACCTCAAAAGGATGAAAGGTAAAGTCAACCTTGATGGAATTTGAACTCAGAACGTAGTGGCAAACGAAATACTGCTAAGCATTTTGCCCGACGTGCTAACAATTCTGCAACCTCACCATTTTATTATTATTATTAATAATAATAATAATAATAATAATAATAATAAATAACTTTCAAAATAGGTTGAAAAATATGGAAGAACGAGAGATAGTTTTAATCATAGGTATTTTATAAATTAACACAATGACAAAAGAAAAATGGATATTTTCTACTCAGATTTTAACTGACATGCATACATACATACTTACATACATAACCATCATCATCATCATCATCATCAATTAACATTCATTGTCCATGCTGACATTGATTGGCCAGTTTGACAGGAGCTGACCAGCTAGAGTGCTGCTCGTGATCCATGTCGGTTTTGGCATGGTTTCTACAGTTGGATGACTTTCCTAACACAAATGGAGTGAGGTGGTATGGGCAAGTGTTGAGAAGGGATGAAGAACATGTTCTGAGGAGGCTGATTGCATTCGAGGTAAATGGAGCATGAAAGCTAGGTAGAATAAAGAAAGGGTGGAGAGGACAGGTGGAGAAGGAGATTGAGAGGGTTGGTTTGAAAAAGGAGGACACCCAAAACTGGGCAAGATGGCAAGATGGTGTGAGGGCAGTTGCTATGGCATTGAAGTAGATCCGACCACCCCTGTTAACAGGGACAAAACCCAGGTTTAAAACACTGGATGATGATGATGATGACGTACCACTTTACAGAATGTGTTGGGTGCTTTTGCACAGTATTGGCACTGGTGCGTTTTTATGGCACCAGTATGAGTGCTTTTTACGTGGCACCAACACCCACATATACATATATGTGTGTGAGTGTGTTTTTCATGTATACATGTATACATATTTTGCTTTTCATGCCCAAATTATTATATTATATTTAATATATCTAATTTGCTTATCCAAATAATAACGTCTCCCCCCTCTCTCTCACTATATATATATAGATATATATATATATATACACACACACATATATGTGAGTGAGTGTGTGTGTGTGCGTATATGTATGTATGTATATAGACACACACGCACATCATCATAGTATCCATGTAGCGAGGAAAGGACTCCATGCAATCATTCAGCTCACTAAATATAGCAGGTAAATTTCCCTCAAATTACACCATTCTGTCCTAAAACAAAATTGAAAAAACACAAAATAAAAATAAACAGGACACATTTAATGATGTCATCTAATGTTACCCTAGATGTATTATGAACGAATGAAAGGCAGGATGGTCATAACTGGAATACTTTTGATCATAAGTTCAGTCAGTATTAGGCTGGCCTGGGGCCTAAAACTATGGTAGCTTTGTCCTAAAGATATCTGTTGATCATTGTTACATGTAAAATTATCTTGCTAATTAATATGCATGTATCACTATCTACACCGAGATATTTGATAAATTAATACTTTATCAATTTTCATTAATATATATATTTAACTAGCAGAGATACCAGGCCTCGCTTGGGATTAAAATGGCATAGTTATTTTTATTGTTTTACTTGCAGCCATGCTGGAGCACCGCCTTTGGTCAAACAAATCGACCACTGGATTCATTCTTTGTAAGCCTAATACTTATTATATCAGTGTCTATTGCCAAAATGCTAAGTTATGGGAATGTTAACACAGCAACATCAGTGGTCAAGCAATGGTGGGAGTAGCAACAGACACACACACATACAAATATACACATATATACGACAATCTTCTTTCAGTTTCCATGTTCAAAATCCACTCTCAAGGCTTTGGTCAGCCTGGGGCTATAATATATAATATATAATGTATATATATATATATATATATATATATATATATATATATATATATGCACACACACACACATGTACATACATATATATATATATATTATATATATATATATATATATCTATATATATATATATATAATATATAATGTATATATATATATGTATGTATGTATATATATATATACCCGTGCTTCATAGAACTGTTAAGACTGGTCCTCCGGATGGAGAGGATTGTCCTGCAAGAGTCTTGTGCCAGTTCCAGGTAAAAAGCACTTGCACCTGTGCCACATAAATGCACCTGTGTAGTACCATGCAAAAGCACACACCACACTCTGTAAAGTGGTTAGTGATAGGAAGAGCATCCAGCCGTAGAAACCAAACGAAATTAGACTGGAGCCTGGTGCAGCTCTCCATCATGTCAGTTCTGGTCAAACCATCCAACCCATGCTAGCATGGACAACAGACTAGATGATGATGATGATGATGATATAAATGTAAATAAATAAATAATCTGATTGCTAAAGACTCAACCAATCAATCACAAATAGTATCTCTGTCATGGGTTCATAATTCATTGTATATACCCCACACTGATATGTAGGAAAAAAAATAAATGGCAGCTGTTAAAAAAGCATTTAAAATAAATAGCTTGTCTAACTTCAAATCCCATTGACTCCACCCAGCTATACTACACCCAACAGAGGCACGTTTGTATATGTATGAAACTAGGTGCATACAATTGTATATTTGTACTCCTGTCTGGGTTTATAGCACTGTCATGCAGGTTGTATTCAATGTGTGGATGTGTGTGCATATGTGTTTGTACATGTGTGAGTTTGTATGTATGTGCACACATGTGTGTGTATGTGACAGTGTGTGTGTGAGTGTATGCATGTGTGTGTGTGTGTTTGTGCAACTAACTGTGTTTTACTCTGTAGTTTTTTTTTTGTGTGTGTATGTCTTTGTAATTTTATCTCTGGTTCATGATGAAATATTTACAGTTCAGTACTTTTCACAATAGAACATTATTTTTAAAGAACTTGCTATTGTATATTATAGGCATAGGAGTGGCTGTGTGGTAAGTAACTTGCTGATCAACCACATGATTCTGGGTTCAGTCCCACTGCATGGCACCTTGGGCAAGTGTCTTCTACTATGGCCTCGGGCTGACCAAAGCCTTGTGAGTGGATTTGGTAGACAGAAACTGAAAGAAGCCCATCATATATATGTATATATATATATATATATATATATATATGTATATATATATATGTGTGTGTGTGTACATGTGTATATATGTTTGTGTGTCTGTGTTTGATTATTCCAACATCGCTTGACAACCAATGCTGGTGTGTTTACGTCCCCGTAACTTAGCAGTTCACCAAAAGAGGCCAATAGAATAAGTACTAGGCTTACAAAGAGTAAGTTTTGGGGCCGATTTGCTCAACTAAAGGCGGTGATCCACCAGGGCCACAGTCAAATGACTGAAACAAGTAAAAGAATAAAAGAGTATTATATGAACATGTCTGTATACATATGCACACACACACATATATATATATATATATCCAGGGTGTTCAGGCTAAAGTTGATGATTTTTTAAGTACCAGTTACGCACTGGGATCGATATAATCAACTTAATCCATTTGTCTGTCCTTGTTTGTCCCCTCTATGTGGGCGATAAAGAAATAAGATCAAAGAGGAATTTGAAGATCTTCCCAGGAACACATTGAGGAATGCATACAGCAGGCTCCAGAGTTGTCTTGAGGCTATGGTAGAAGCTGAGGGTGGCTACATTGAGTGAACTGTTATCTCCTGGCCATAATTTTTGTTGATATTTTTTTGATATTTTAATGCTTTTATTTCTGGATGGAATATATTGTTTTACTTTGTTTTTGTATCTGGCTTGCAAGATTCTTTATGTGAATTTGTGTGTTGAAACAAATTTTGTTCTATCTGGGGAGAGTCATACTGCCTTAATATCTAACACACTCACCAGTTCATTCCACTCATTTATTTCGCTTCCAAAATTTTTGTTGCTTTTGCAACCTTGTCAATGGAAATTTTGGAAGACACAAAAATAAATAACTAAATAAATAAGTGGAAATTGAACTGGTGAGTGTGTTGGGTATTAAGGCAGTATGACACCCCAGGCACAACAAAATATTTTGTTTTCTTCACTTTTTATACAAATTATCAAATTTAGCCCAGATACCTTGTGTTTATGTTTCTTTGTAGTATGAGTTTGAAAATCCCATGTGCGTGCATATGTGTATGTAAATCTCTGTGTGTGTGTGTGTGTGTGTGTGTGTGTATGTGTGTGTGTGTGTGTGTGTGTCTGTGTGTGTGTCTGTGTCTGTGTGTGTGTGCATGTGTGTGTGCATGTGTGCATGTGTGTATGTATGTATGTATGTATACACACACACACACACACACACACACACACACAAAGACATTTCAAAAGTAAGTAGATAGCCCTCATTGAATCATTCTATCTTTGAAGACACAACTTGGTGTTTCAAACTTGTTAATGTATAATACACAAGGCATGTCTGCAAAATGCTAGATTAAATATTTTAATGCATCAAGTAACATTATTTTGTGCCTAGAAATAATTCTTTCAAAAATGATGTTGCCTATTTTTTTTTGTCTGTGTGTGTGTGTGGTGTGTGTGTGTGTGTGTGTGTGTGTGTGTGTGTGTGTGCGTATGTCTGTGTGTATATGTATATGCATATATACATATATGTGTGTGTATGTTTATATACTTTTTGTCTTTTATCTTTTACTTATTTCAGTCATTTGGCTGCGGCCATGCTGGGGCACTGTTTTGAAGAGTTTTAGTCAAATAAATTGGCCTCAGGTCTTCTTTTAAGCCTAGTACTTATTCTATTGTTCCCTTTTGCCCAACTGCTAAGTTACAGGGACATAAACAAACCAATACCAGTTGTCAAGCAGTGGTGGGAGACAAAAACAGATACAAAGACACACAAGACACACACAAGACACACACACACACACACACACACACACGCATATATATGTATATGACTGGCTTCTTTCAGTTTCCTTCTACCAAATCCACTCACAAGGCTTTGGTCAGCCCAAGGCTGTTGTAGAAACACTTGCCCAAGGTGCCATGCAGTGGGACTGAACCCAGAACCATGTGTTTGGGAAGCAAGCTTCTCACCACACAGCCACATATATATATGTGCATGTGTGTGTGGGAGGGGGGTGTCAACACTATTATCATTGTCATCATCAACATCACTATTATCATCATCATCACCATCATCACCATCATCATTGTTCTGACATCCTTTTTTTTCTATAGCATAGATGAAATTTTATTGAAGCAGACATTCTGTGGTCAAAGGCACTTACTCGTTTTTCAAGTAATGTATTAATTATATCTTCAGTCAACTGGTCCTCACACATCAGCTCAACTACAGAATATTTAATCACTGGAGAAAGCACACAATGTCACTATCTTTCCTTTTGACAGTGCTAATGGTACTAAGCTGAACTGATATATATGTGCATGTATTTTTCATGCATGTATGTGTGTGAATGTATATATAATTATATATATATAATATATATATATATATATATATATACATATATATATATATATATGTATGTATATATATATATATACATATATATATATATATGTATATATATATATATACACACACACACACACACTATACACATGCATATACATACATATAAACACAGGATTCAATTGTGAACTTAATGAATGGTATTTTTCTGACACTAGATGGAGTACTTTTCTTGTTGATTCTACTACTAATACATATACACATGCACACACACATATATATACTAGCAGTATCGCCCGGCGTTGCTTGGGTTTGCTTTGACCCTTTAGAATTGGAATTTTTGAAAAATAAAAATTTTGCATTATGTAGCTTGTTATTCTCTTTAAGTGAACATTTTTCTGGTTGAAATACACTGAAAAATGGCAACACAGCAGTCAAAAAAAGCATCTTTTTGATGTAAATAATTTTTGGTCTTAACATTGTCCAATTTGAATTTTATCTTCTGCGGAATGAAGGGCAAGCCTTCTATTATACTCTCAATTTTGGTCAACTTGCACCTCAGGGTCTCGGAGAAGATAGTTAGTTGAATGCTACCAAACCTGCTACACACAGACAATTTCAGCTTTATATATAGAGATTTACTACATGTGGGAAATTCTGTCTGTAGGTGTGTTTGTAGAGTTGTTAGCTAACTCCTCCTACATTGTTTTATCGATTTTGATGAAACTTGACATGAGTAGAACTCATGTCTGGAAACCTTATGGCATACTCAGATTGTTGAAAAAAATCGATAATAGAACCCCTGGAAGGGATCCTTATATATAGCCAAGAGAAATAACCCATTCATTTTCCTAAATTATTTGGTAAAAATGAAATTAAGTATGCGTATTTCTTAGTATTTGAACTGTTAGAGTTATTTTCGCAATTTATCCAGTACATCCCTTAAACAAATAGTATTTTCCTAAACAATAGATCCCCTTATTTCGGTTAGTGACTTATTCATAAATATACCAGCACTAGTGCCCCTGAGGGTAATATTTTCTGGGAACACCAAAAGCCCTTTTCAGAGTTATTTACTTTGAATTGTTATTATCTCATATCTTACTAGCCTGTTATTACGTAACATGCTTTATGATTTTAGTATACATACCTTATTAGCATTTGAGCGAGAGATGAACTGAATGCAAAGATCATAGCAGCATTCACCAACTTAAACAACGAGACCGTCTAGAAAAGTTCCAGGAGATTCCAAATTTGTCTGGAGGCTGTGGTTGAAGCCAATAGCAATTTTACTGAATAAATGTAATCTTTAGTATTTCAAGATATTTTAATGTAATTTTAGTAAATATATCTGTTAAAATGAGATGACAGTGTTATTTTCATTTTTGCATAATTTAGATGACAGTTTATTTACCACACCCTGTATATATATATATATATATATATATATATATATATATCGTTCAGAGATTTATTATTGCTTGTTTACACTTTTTCGAGATCAGTGACTTTTCGTCACTGGAAAAAGGATATATGTATTTGCATTGGGACTCCTTCACATTGAAGACCGGTTATTGTTGTGCACTGACGATGGGTAAATACCCAGAAACCCAGGTCCGTGTGTATCACGTCAGGTCAACAATGGGAAGGATGGCTTCCTTTTGCAAATACTAATAGGGCTCAGAAAGTGTGTCAATAGCCAGCTGGAGAAGATGTTCTCCTGGGGCTACAAGCTACAGTAGCATCCACCCTTAGTGGTTAGCCACATTTAAGTGGCAAATATACTTCACATTGTCGTGCAGCTACTGTTTATACCTGGTTCAGAGATTTATTATATATATATATTTAAGTTTTTGTCTACAAAATTCACTTGCAAGGTGTTGATCAGCCCAAGGCTACAGTAAAAGACACTTGCTCAAGGTGCTGTGCAGTGGAACTGAACCCAAGACCAAAGCAGCAATTCGGGTAGGTATATAATCTGCCTCAAAGAATTCCATCTGAAACATGCGAGCATTGAAAAGTAGAATGTTAAAACAATGACAATGCTGATGATCATCATCATTTGACATCCATTTTCCATGCTGGCATGGCTTAGTTTAATTGGAAATGGTAAGCTACAGAGCTGCACCAGACTCCACTCCATATAGTATACTGGGTGCCTTTTATATGTCACCGGCACAGATGTTTTTTATGTGTCACTGACATTGATATATTAATAATTTAGTAAAAATTATATCAATCTTTTCATATCGACCCTCTTTTTAATTTTATCAATTAATACAAGTTACACACTGACATGTGGTGTGTTGTGGCACTGTTTCTGTGTTTATGAGAATTATGTTAATATAAATATGAATACATGCAAGAAATAACAGCTAAAACACCCTTAAATGATATCTGCCATCTTATAAATGAAAGACTGGGATACTTTTCTTTCGATTATATGTATGGTCATGCGTATGCGGGTACTTGAAAATATATTATGGAGTGACAACCGCGTCCTGTATAGTTACAAGCTGCCCTTTGGCATGACATTGAATCTGTTCATCCACCCTGTTAGGGATATGGTGAAGTCATGGGATTGCAACATGGTAGAGTGTAAAGAGGTAGCAGAAGAGCTCAACTAAGCTAACAACACTTCTTTATATTGATGCTGAGCAGAGGAATCCGAGAAGATCAATAGTCAGGATCACCAACCTCTATCAAAAGAGTAACTGCAATGCACCCATAGGTGTAATCAAGTAATGAAAGATTCACTATCACTCAAGCCCCCAATTCAAATTCATAATGGCTTGCAGGATGGCCTACTGTGCTAACCTTGGATCGCAGGGTGACTTGCTGTGCTTGAGGAGACCTATTGAGTCAAGTACATCATCAAAATAAAAATCAAATGGATAAAAGCACCATCTGAACGTGGCCGATGCCAGCGGCACCTGACTTGCGTGTTTTGGTGATACGTAAAGAGCACCAACCGATCGTGGCCGTTTGCCAGCCTCCCCTGGCCCCTGTGCTGGTGGCACGTAAAAAGCACCCACTACACTCACGGAGTGGTTCACGTTAGGAAGGGCATCCGGCTGTAGAAACACTGCCAGATCAGACTGGAGCCCGGCGCAGCCTCCTGGCTTCCTAGACCCCAGTTGAATCGTCCAACCCATGCTAGCATGGAAAACGGACGTTAAACGATGATGATGATGATGATGATGATGATGATGAATAATGGAATTGGATGGCAACTGAGAATCATGGGAATCTGTGAAAGCAGCAGAAAAAGAAAAACATGAATGCTCACTCAGAATTAACCTGAGATGAAACAATAACAGCAAGTGTTAATATAATGATTACTTAGTGTGTTCATATCTGTTTGTGTGTGTGCATACTAATAAGTCTGTTGGGTCAAACAAACAGTTATACTATAAGATTAGGGTTGCTGTGTGTTCTAGAAGCTCAAAAGGTTTAGTTATGGCTGATATATTTGCATATCTTTGACTATTTATCTCTCCTCTTCTCTCTCTCTCTCCAGATCTAAGATAGAGAGAAATCTCTATCTCCCTAGAACTAAGCTCTCTCTCACTATATATATTATATATATATATATATATATATATATATATATATATTAAAAAAAAAGGAGGTAATCAGAATTTGGATAAAAACTATTTTAAGGATTCATCATGATGAATCCCTAAAAGGGACAAAAGTGCTAAATGAGTAACTTTTATGCAAACCCTGACTACCCCATTCTTAATATATAAAACCTGTACAGCACATCAAACAATCTATATATGCATAAGTGTATATAAAGGGTGGGGCAGAGAGGACGGACGTTTTTGAAATGGCTATTACTCAGCCCCAGTGGGAGGGACATATGTCCAACAGGTACCATTCATTCCATTCTTTTTCTTCTCAGGTGAAGCCATGGCACTGTGGACAATAGAGCATTGCGTGTTTTCCTACAACAGTTATGTGAAGAATAATGAGTCTGTCACAGCAGTTCAGCATGAGTTTTGGTGCCGCTTCAACATTCACCAAAATGAGGCTGTTCCCACTTGTAACACAATCTTATGTTGGGTGAATGCACTTTGTACACAAAGTACATTAATGAATAGGAGACTGGTAGGGGCACAATGAATGGTACAGACCCTGGAAAATGTGGAACACGCCAGACAAGCTTTGATACTGAGTTCAAATCGCTCTGTTCAGAGGCATTCCACTGTATTTTGCATGAAGACCGGCATTTCTACCTGTACAAATTGGTCATTGGGCAACAGTTGAAACCATGGGACTATGCACAGCGGCTTAACTTCGCACGTCAGATGGAAGCAATTTTTAGGCAAATGACAACCTCATTTTGTTAATGAGTTTATGAAACTCATTTTATCTCAATGGCATGGTGAATCAACAAAACTGTTGTTATTGGACCCTTGAAAATCCAAGAGAACTTCATGAAAGACTACTGGACAGCCCAAAAGAGATGGCCTGGTGTGCTGTTGGAAAAGCTGCCGTCATTGGTCCTTAATTTTTTGAAGACAGTAATG
>NC_043004.1:89157193-89162193 GCF_006345805.1 Octopus sinensis
GTAACTGCACTGCATTAACCAACATCTTTATCTACTAAGCTATGCCTATAGGCATAACTGGATTTTTGTTTCTTGTCTTTTAGTTAGTGAAAATGCATGGCTCAGTGGTTAGAGTATTGGGTCCATAATCATGAGGTTATGAGTTCAATTCCCGCACCGGGCCGTATGTTGTGTTCTTGAGCAAGACACTTTATTTCATGTTGTTCCAGTTCACTCAGCTGTAGAAATAAGATGCAATGTCACTGGTGCCAAGCTGTATTGGCCTTTGCCTTTCCCTTGGATAACATTTGTGGCATGGAGAGGGGAGGTTGGTATGCATAGGCAACTGCTAGACTTCCATAAACAACCTTGCCCAGATTTATGCCTCAGAGGGGAACTTTCTAGGTGCAATCCCAAGGTCATTCATGACTGAAGGGGGTTTCACTCTTACCCTTTACCCTCTTAGTTAGGGACGAAGTTAGTGCCCATGACTTTTGACAAAGCTTTCAGGAATGACAAGGAAGAGAAAGTTATCTTCAAACCAGAGTCCAAACCAAAATACTTGCAACAAAATGGACTTTACTAAAGGCACCCACGGGACCAGGTGGAGGTGTTAAACCAGGCATTTGAACTCAGAATGCAGAAAGCCAGGACAAATACTGTTTGGCGTGGTTCCAAGGTAGTTACAGTTCCAGGAATGCACTACCCCAGATTGGTACTTTTTTCATCAACCACAAAGGATATAAAGTTAAAGTTGACCTTGGTGGTGTTTGAACTCAGATCATATAGATTCGGATCAAATACCATAAGGCAATCTATCCAATACTCTAATAACTCATTTCACTGCAAACCTTTTAACTACTCATCCGTACCTATCATGTAAATAGTATTGTCCTAGCATGGATTGCACTTGAACTCAACAATATTTGATGAGTGATTATGGCAGAACTATATTCTGACCCTGAAGAGGAAACTAGTCATATGATGTAGATTTAGCCACTCCTCCCCAACCACACAGATGCACACACATTCATTCAATATATATATATAGGCATAGGAGTGGCTGTGTGGTAAGTAGCTTGCTTACCAACCACATGGTTCCGAGTTCGGTCCCACTGCGTGGCACCTTGGGCAAGTGTCTTCTACTATAGCCTCAGGCCAACCAAAGCCTTGTGAGTGGATTTGGTAGATGGAAACTGAAAGAAGCCCGTCACATATATATATATATATTATATATATATATGCGTGTGTGTGTTTGTGTGTCTGTGTTTGTCCCCCTAGCATTGCTTGACAACTGATGCTGGTGTGTTTATGTCCCCGTTACTTAGCAGTTCAGCAAAAGAGACCGATAGAATAAGTACTGGGCTTACAAAAGAATAAGTCCCAGGGTCAAGTTGCTCGATTAAAGGCAGTGCTCCAGCATGGCCACAGTCAAATGACTGAAACAAGTAAAAGAGAGTAAAAGAGTATATATTATATATATATATATATAACAGAAAAGAGGAATGGGTGGGGATTATATATGTGTACAGACAGAGACAAGTTTCAAAAACCTTGTTTAGTAGGGAATTTATGTACAATGATGTAATCATGAATTGAAATATGTAAAAAGATAAAAGTTGGTTATGCATGCATATTAAGACGTGTTTTGTATTTTTCAATGTAAAAAGTTTCTTTATTTAAACATTCTAGTTGAGAGATTTCGTCTTTGCACTGGTAGAAAGGGAAGACTGTGAAATGTGGTTTGATGTTACCTGCACATTTTTCTATATGTTCACTGAGAAGAATTTGTCTGTATTGCGGGAAACGGATTTGCTCTTTATGTAGAGTGGTTCTCTTTCTCAAGGTCATACTCGTTTGTCCAATATAGTGGTGTCCGCAACCCGAGCAGGTTATTACATAAATTAGGTTCTCAGAGGTACAAGTGAAACTAGTTTTAATTGTGAACCTCTGTCCTTGTTTGAAAAGAAATCTGAGACTTCAAGCATGTTGGGGCAGGTTCCACAGTTTGGGCGTCCACATTTTTCAACAGTTGGTTTTGTGGTTTTTTTGTAAAGCTTCGCATTTATAAGTAGTCTCTTTAGCGATTTGTCTTGTTTTTTGCATTTGATGAGTTTGTGAATTTTCAGGATGTCATTCATTTTTGGATCTCTAGTTAGTAAAGGAAGAGTTTGCACAATAGTGTTGAATGCCTCACTGTTTCTGGGGTTGTGTGTTGATATAAATAGTAATGTTTTGAGTTGAGGTGTGGTGTTATGTTTTTTTGTTCTTAGTGTTTTTGTGTGAAGTTGTATAGTATCCATCATCCTAATAAAATTACTTTTTAATTTTGATATGGAATGAAGTTCATTTGATATACTGATCAATAAATTTTTATTGATCAATAATCATATCCTTTGAATTATTTTATATAATCTATGTATATTCTAGAAGCTTAGTTAACCAGCTTTTTTACCACAATCAACTTGCTCTAAGTATAGTGATATATATATATATATATCGTGATGTGGTAGGAGAGAAGTGTGTTCGCATGGATGATGGTTCACTTGCGCTAAATGAGGATGCAAAGAGAGAGGTTTGGAGATGCCACTATGAAAGGTTGCTGAATAAAGAAAATGAATGGGATAAAGAGAGTCTGCCGAATGTTGACCCAACAGAGGGACCAGCTATCCGAGTTGATAGTTCCGTGGTAGCTAAGGCAATTAGAAGCATGAAGACAGGGAAAGCCCCAGGCCCATCAGGAATTACTGCAGAGATGCTCAAAATATCTGGCAGTGTTGGCTATAACCTAGTCACCCGTATAGTCAACCAGGTGATACACGAAGGAGTCATACCCAATGACTGGTGTAGCAGCATACTAGTCAACTGCTACAAAGGTAAAGGGATGATGCCCTGGATACAAATAATTACAGAGGTATCAAGCTGTGGGATCAGGTAATGAAGGTTACAGAGAGGGTCATAGCCAAACTAATTAGAGAGAGAGTTAGTTTAGATGAGATGCAGTTTGGGTTTGTCCCAGAGAAAAGCACCACTGATGCTATATTCCTGGTAAGGCAGCTGCAGGAGAAATACCTAGCCAAAGATAAGCCCCTGTACCTGGCTTTCGTTGACATGGAGAAAGCCTTTGATAGGGTCCCCCGATCCCTCATCTGGTGGTCAATGAGGAAACTAGGGATAGATGAATGGCTGGTGAGGGCTGTGCAAGCCATGTACAGAGATGCCGTAAGTAAGGTTAGAGTTGGCAACATGTACACAGAAGAATTCAAAGTAGAGGTTGGGGTCCACCAGGGTTCAGTACTCAACCCCTCCTATTTATCATAGTCCTCCAGGCAATTGTGGAGGAATTCAAGACAGGTTGCCCCTGGGAGCTCCTCTATGCTGACGACCTCGCTCTAATTGCTGAGTCACTATCAGAACTGGAGGAGAAGTTCCAGGTGTGGAAGGAGGGTTTAGAATCGAGGGGCCTTAGAGTCAACCTAGCTAAAACCAAAGTACTAATAAGTAGAAAGGTAGAAAATCCACAAATATCCTCAGGAAGATGGCCCTGCTCGATCTGTAGAAAAGGTGTAGGTAGAAACTCTATAAGATGTACCCAGTGTAAGCTATGGACACATAAGAGGTGCAGCAATGTCAAAGGTAGGCTAACTGGGAAGATAGTTTTTGTATGTGGCAGATGCTCTGGACCATTGACCTCCGAAAATCTGCAGAAAACAACTTCCGTCACTTTCCAGGGGGAAAAACTAGAAGTAGTTGATAGCTTCCGCTATCTAGGTGACCAAGTCAGTAGTGGGGGTGGGTGCGCTGAAAGTGTAACTGCTAGAATAAGAATAGCCTGGGCAAAGTTTAGGGAGCTCTTACCTCTGCTGGTGACTAAAGGCCTCTCGCTCAGAGTAAAAGGCAGACTGTATGATGCATGTGTACGAACAACTATGCTACATGGCAGTGAAACATGGGCCGTGACTGCTGAGGACATGCGTAAGCTCGTGAGGAACGAAGCCAGTATGCTCCGATGGATGTGTAATGTCAGTGTACTTACTCGACAGAGCGTTAGTACCTTGAGAGAAATGTTGTACCTAAGAAGCATCAGTTGTGGTGTGCAAGAGAGACGATTGCGCTGGTGGTCATGTGGCGAGAATGGATGAAGATAGGTGTGTGAGAAAGTGCCAATCCCTAGCAGTTGAGGAACCCGTGGAAGAGGTCGACCCAGGAAAACCTGGACGAGGTGGTGAAGCACGACCTTCGGACGTTAGGTCTCACCATGGAAATGTCTAGAGACCGAGACCTATGGAAGTATGCTGTGCGTGAGAAGACCCGGCAAGACTAGTGAAGCCATAATCCGTGGCCCCTACCTGGGACGTAGTCAGTCCACCTGTGCATACCTTCCTTCTTGTGACACTTGTGAAGACCTGTTGAGGCAAGTGAGAATCAAATCGAATCAAATCAAATCAAATTGAACCAAATCAAAATAGATGAACATCAATGGAATTTGTATCCTTGTGGTACCAGTGCCGGTGGCACTTAAGAAAACCATCCGAACGTGACCGTAGCCAGTACCGCAATGACTGGCCTCCATGCTGAGGGCACGTAACAAACACCATCCGAGCGTGGCCGTCCGCCAGCCTCGTCTGGCACCTGTGTCGGTGACACATAAGAAAACACCATCCGAGCATGGCCGTCAGCCAGCCTCGTCTGGCACCTGTGTCGGTGGCACATAAAAAACACCATCCGAGTGTGGCCGTCTGCCAGCCTCGTCTGGCACCTGTGTCGGTGGCACATAAAATCACCCACTACACTCTCGGAGTGGTTGGCGTTAGGAAGGGCATCCAGCTGTAGAAACACTGCCAGATCTGACTGGCCTGGTGCAGCCTTCGGGTTTGCCAGACCCCAGTTGAACCGTCCAACCCATGCTAGCATGGAAAGCGGACGTTAAACGATGATGATGATGATGATGATGATGATAATGATATATGAGGGTGAGTCAAAAAGTAATGCCATTTTGTTTAGGACAGGTATAATTACCA
>NC_043004.1:89164693-89169693 GCF_006345805.1 Octopus sinensis
CCATATATCAGGCCCCGAACCCAAGTTAATTTCTGGTCAAACAGAATTTAACACCAAGACTGTTTCAGCCATGACCATCCTGCATGAACTATGTTGTCAAATATGTCCGTCTTTCGCTTTTTGATTTTTTTACTGCATTTGCCTTTTATTTGTTTCAGTCATTAGATTGTGGCCATGCTGGGGCAACATCTTGAAGAATTTTGGTTAAGCAAATCAATCTCAGTACTTAGCATTTTTAAGCCTGGTATGTATTTTCTGTCTCTTTTGCTTAACTGCTACAGTACCAGTTTTCAAGCAGTGATTGGAGATAAGCATAGACTCAAAGACACACATGCATAGATATATTCACATATATGGCACGCTTCATTCTGTTTCAGTCTACCAAATCCACTCATAAAGCTTTGGTTGGCTCAAGGCTACAGTATGAGACTCGTCCAAGCTGCCATACAGTGGGACTGAACCCAGAACAAACTTTTTGAAACACAGTCAGGCCTTATTTTTATAACAGTAGGGTTTGATCTGAGGAAGATTTGGCTGCAATTTCTAGGACTAAACAATGTTGCTGAATATGTCCTTCCAGTGTATTTTCAGTTTTTGTTGTGTTTTTTTTTTCAGACAGTGGGGTTTCATTTCAGAAAGATTTGGTTGCTATTTCTAGCAGGTTGAGCAACCACATACACAGAAGCATCTTCAGTAATGAAGAAGAAGGTGGGTCAAAAATAGATGTTCAAATATATGCCCCTACTTTTTGACTTTTGATACCACAGTTATCTAATCTCTGATCAATTGAATGTTTGATAAAAAAAAAATTCAATGAATCTGTTTTTGTTGTTCTTCTATAAATCAAATAGTTGTGTGTGTGTGTGTGTGTGTGTGTGTGTGTGTGTGTTTGTGTGTATGTGTGTGTGTGTGTGTTTATTGAGAAGAAGGAAGCAGTCAGAATTTTGGATAATTCTTTATTAATGCTTTTGTTCGTTTATCAAACTTGTCAAGACAAAATCAAAATGACTGCCCCCTTTTTCTCAATATACAATATCTATACACCACTTCAAACACTCTTTACACACACACACATACATATATCGAGATCTCTGGAGATATACTGTGACCGCGAAAACCCGACAAATAACGTGAGTTCATGGCTGTTTCCTGCACCAGTTTCACATAGCAGCCCCAGCCCATCCAAAGCACCTTGGATTGCAGAACAGCCTGCTGAGCTTACATTGGATCATAGGGTGACCTGCTGTGCTTGAGGAGACCTATTGAGTCAAGTACATCAACATCAAAATAAAAAATCAAATGGAAATTGTAGTTGTGATACTTGTGCTGGTGGCATGTAAAAAGCATCCACTACACTCACGGAGTGGTTGGCATAGTTAGGAAGGGCATCCAGCTGTAGAAACACTGCCAGATCAGACTGGAGCCTGGTGAAGCTTCCTGGCTTCCCAGACCCCGGTCGAACCGTCCAACCCATGCTAGCATGGATAACGGATGTTAAACAATGATGATGATGATGATATATTTATATATATATATATATATATATATGGTAGTTGTCTGCTCTTTATGCAGAGTTTGACCACTTCCTGTACCTACACTTTAGATCCATCATGGCATCTGATGTGGCTTTTAAACCAGACAATGTTTTGAAAAGACACCCACATAGATTGCATATCCGATTTGGACCACTAAGAGCTGCAGTTAAGTTCTGATCTTTGTGGATCTTAAAATGTTTTTTGAGGCTTCTGTTAGATTTGCAGACTTTCTAGATCATCTGAAAACACTTTATTGCATTAAGTTATAGAGAACTAGTGTCCATAATGGTGAAACATATGTAGGAACTAGTAATGCAACCTTGACTATTGTAATTATCCTACATTTGCTCTGTACTTCATCACTAGTAATATTACTAAGAATAGTAGTTGTTTACCCATTATACGGGAAGCAGACTAGACTATGATAATCTAGGTGGAACTAACAACAGCAGCCATACATCTGGTTATACACACAACATGCACTACAAGAGGTGCTGAAAAGTTCCTGGCTTTGGGTAAAAGAAAATACAGAAAGGTCAGTTAATTATGATTTTATTGAACATATTCCCCTCTCAGATACACAAACTTATTGCAGTGGTCCTTCAGTTTTTCTAAGCTTTGTAAAAGAACTCAGAAAGTTGGGCCTCAAACCAAGCCTTTCGTGATACCCTCAAAGTCAGGAACTTTTCAGTACCCCCTTGTATATATATACATACATACATATATATATATATATATATATATATAATATATATATTGGATCATCCCATAAATAATGCAGTTTTTTCAATAGCATGAACTATAAGTCAGAAGGGGATGGGATAAACTACCTGCATCAATTTGCTATAAAAGCAGTAATAATTTTACCTTGTGCTTATTCTTAGTTTCTATCTACCAAATCCACTCACAAGGATTTGGTAAGCCTGAGACTATAATACAAAACACTTGGTCAAGACACCACACGGTGGAATTGAACCTGGAACCATGTGGTTGGGAAGCAAACTTCTTACCACAAAGCCATACCCTTTAAAATATACTCTTAAAATAACAAATTATAATTATCAAATAGAATTATTATTCTCAAATCAAAATAACAAATTATAATTCTCAAATTGAATGGTCACAGCAAATTGCAGCAGATTTACTTCATTTTTGTCAGATGCTAATTAAATAGAGTTGCCATTTTATTTCTGTCTCACTACATTAAACTCGTCATACAATGATTGAACTTAATTATTATATTTCTCGTAAATAAGATCGGTTGAACAAATCCGATTATTACTAATATCATATAGAGATTGTATATTGCTAACCATATTCATTAAATCATGTCGAGTTTTTTTAAAGATTTCAGAAATGTTTTATTGTGTATATCTTAGGCTGTAGACTGTAAAATGCAAAAGACATTAAGCAAAACCATAGCACAAATAACAAGTTTAAATTAATATAATCACATCTCTAATGTTAGAGCACAAAATAAACAAAAATAATATTTACATTTTATTACAGTTTTGCAAACAAGAAAGACTATTTAACTTAGGCATTTTAGATGCTTAAGTAACACTGCTATATGGTTGATGGGGGTGCTGAAAAGTTCCTGGCTTTGGGTAAAAGAAAATACAAGAGGATCGGTTAATACCAACCACATGAATCCGGGTTCAGTCCCACTGTGTGGCACCTTGGGCAAGTGTCTTCTACTATAGCTTCGAGCCGACCAAAGCCTTGTGAGTGGATTTGGTAGATGGAAACTGAAAGAAGCCCGTCATTTATATGTGTATGTGTGTGTGTGTGTGTGTGTGTGTGTTTGTGTTTGTCCCCACCAACATTGCTTGACAACCGATGCTGGTATGTTTATGTCCCTGTAGCTTAGCGATTTGGCAAAAGAGACCGATAGAATAAGTACTAGGCTTACAAAGAATAAGTCCCGGGGTTGATTTGTTCAACTATAAGCGGTACTCCAGCATGGCCGTGGTCAAATGACTGAAACAAGTAAAAGAGTAAAAAAGAAAAGAGAGCATATTCTCAGATTCACACAATTGTTGCAGTGGTCCTTTTCTAAGCCCTGTAAAAGAATGTGGATGGCCTTTCATGATACCCTTAAAGCCAGAAAATTTTCAGCACCCCTTCGTATCTTTTACTTTTTACTTGTTGCAGTCATTCAATTGTAGCCACGCTTTTGAAAGGTTTAGGCAAGCAAGTTGACTCCAGGACATATTTTTTGCGCCTGATAAAATTTATTGGTCTGTTTGGCTGAACTGTTAAGTTACAAGGAGTTAAACAAACCAACACCCATTGTTAAGCAATGAAACAGATGACCAACACAAAGACGTATACACACAAATATATCATCACCAGCAACAGCAGCAAGTGGAGGCGCAATGGCCCAGTGGTTAGGGCAGCGGACTCATGGTCGGACGATTGCGGTTTTGATTCCCAGACTGGACGTTGTGTGTGTTTATTGAGCGAAAACACCTAAAGCTCCACTAGGCTCCGGCAGTGGGTGGTGGCGACCCCTGTTGTACTCTTTCGCCCCAACTTTCTCTCACTCTTTCTTCCTGTTTCTTGTCCCCGACATCCTACGCAACCACTGAGCCTGGATGCGCATTCATCCATCCGTCGATGCTCTCGGTGTCGGGGGTTGACTTGCTTTCTCTTCTGCGGGTCTTACAAATATCAAAGGACCACGTTTCGGACTTCTCCCATCTTGCGAGCTCTGGGACGAAGACCATTTGCTCAGCAGCAACAGCAGCATTTAGTATCCATTTTCCATGCTAGCATGCGTGAGAGTTTGACTGGAACTGGTAAGCTTAAGAGTTGCACTTGACTCTAATCTGTTTTGGTTTGGTTTCAGCTGGATGCCTTCCTAATGCCAACCACTCCACAGCATGTACTGGGTGCATTTTACATGTCACTGACATGACTGCCTTTTATGTGTCACCAGCACAGGTGCTTTTCACATGTCACCAGTACTGGTCACGATTAAAATTCCACTTAGCTTGACATGTCTTCTCAAGCACAGCAAATCAGCAAAAGTTTCAATCATATATAAACATATAAAATCCGTTCTGTCTGTCTGTGTGTGTGTCTTCTAGGATCTCGAGCATCCTCCACCTGATTGTGCTCAAATTTGATATGTAGATACCGACTGTATCAGGGCGTGTATAAGTCTTGAAAAACTTGCAAAAATCGATTCTAGGTAAGAATGCGATCGATAAAGCCGTTTTTGTCCTGCTTTTCTTCCCTCAACCTGTACATAACTGCACCTTCCATTTTTTGTTGTTTTTGTACTGCTTAAAGTCACGTTTCTTTCCTGCCAAGCTTACTGCTTAAACCATGTTTGTGTTCTCCTAGTCAACAGCCTCATCATTATTGGTACTTTAAACTCTTCGGTTGCATATTTGTGTGAATAGAATCGTTTTTCTTTGGAATAGAAAAAAAGTCTATCTTTATTTCTTCTTTTGCTGG
>NC_043004.1:89174693-89189693 GCF_006345805.1 Octopus sinensis
ATTTATCTGGGTTACTAGCTGAAGATTAAACAAGAGAGTTGTTTTTTTTTCTTAAATAAAAATAATAATAAATAAATAAATTTCAGAAGGTGAAGAAGATATGTCAATTGACTTGAAACCTGTACAATACTGGAATGCATTCCGTGATTCAGATTTCAAATTCTAGTCACCTGATTCCATAGTCAAATATTTTATCCACTCTGCCACCATGCATCTATATTTTGATGGCTTGTAGTGGCAATTGTTTGACAGAGTGAAATTTAAATTTAGCATTGTTATAATTAGCAACAAGTACTTAAAGACAGGACCTCTAAGTACCAAGCCTTTAATAAATACCTCTGGACCCACCACTTAAAGACAAATAATAGATTAAACAAAATGTGCAAGTACCAAACCAATGAGAAACACTTCTAGAATCAGGAAAGCATATTAATTACTATCAAGCCTTTCAAAGAAAGCAACAAATGATCCAATCCTATCTTTTGGACAAAGAGAAATGAAAAATAAAACCCTTCTTAGCAAAGAATACAACTGGAATGCAATTGGAATGATGGTAGCTGTGACTCAGTGAGAGGAGACAAGGAAGTGCACATGGTCCCTTTTCAAAGCCTCATGGAGTTGGTGTGAAGCTGACGGGGTCAATGCAAAGCTGAGTGGATTGATGCAAAGCCAAGGGGATTGATGTGAAGTCAAGGGGATCATGTATGAGGTTGGGCTGGTTGCCAGCACTGGCAGCCAGAGCAACATCCAAAGCAGCAATGCCACATCTACCAACAGCAGCAACAGTTTCGATTCCCAGACCAGGCGTTGTATGTGTTTATTGAACGCAAAACACCTAAAGCTCCACGAGGCTCTGGCAGGGGGTGGTGGCGACCCCTGTTGTACTCTTTCGCTCCAACTTTCTCTCACTCTTTCTTCCTGTTTCTTGTCCCCGACTTCCTACACAACCGCTGAGCCTGGATGAGCATTCATCCCTCCGCCGATGCTCTCGGTGTCAGGGGTTTACCTGCTTTCTCTTCTGCGGGTCTTATGAATAGCAAAGGACCACGTTTTGGACTTCTCCCATGAAGACCGCTTTGCTCAACAAACAAACAAACTAACAAACAGCAGCAACAACAGCAACAACAATAGCATGGTCACGGTGATGGTGGCAGTAGTGCATCAAGCAGCAGACAACAATATCAACAGATTCAATGGCAACAGCGACATCAACATTGCAGCTGGAAATAGCTGCTACACCAGCAAACAATGGAACCACAAGGATCACATCAAGGAATAATAACAGCACTGACAGTGACTCCAGCAATAACACCTGTGGCAATAACGACAACATCAGACCCTTGTGTTAATGAAAGAGACAGCAACAGTCCCACCTGTAACACCTCCTGTATGCACAAATATTTTTTTGTTTAAAAAAGGAACTGACTATAACATATTTCTTCCTCAAGTTGTAGAAAGGTTATGCACCTTCAACCATTTGAGCCTGTCAGGTCACTTTTACAGCTAAGCACTTTACAGGTGCAAAACCAATGGTCACTCTTTGACTGGCCATAACAATTAACTTCCTAAGTTGCCAAGCCTTGCATTGCCTTCTTTTTGCTTCTTCTTCACTTTTTCTCTTCTCCCCAAAAGTGGATCAACCTAAATGAATTGCTCTTCGCCAGGACAGATAGCCAGCAGCTTCTGTTTCCCGGTGTTCATGCTGATGCCAGCTTAAAGGAGGGAAGTCTTCAGTTAGTCTTTGAATCTGCATTTTGGGGCTCAAAGAGGTCATTTGCTATTGACAAACCACAGGAGTCTTGAAGGGGCCATTCAGATGACATGTCCTGACCACTTGAAATGATGCTTGAGGATTTTTCAACTGCATGAACTAAAAGTCAGAAGGGGATGGGATAAACTACCTGCATCAATTTGCTATAAAAGCAGGTAGTAATTTTACCTTGTGCTTATTCTTAGTGCAAGTTTTGAGGAATGCAGTTCGATTTTAAGTTATTTTTTTAAAAGCTATGATGGAAGTGACAAAGGAGCATATTTGGCATATTTTGCTTTATGAGTTCAATAAAGGTAACAATGCAAAGGAAAGTGTGAGGAATATTAATGCAGTATATGGGGATTGGACAATTAGTGTAAGCCAGTGGTTCCAGAAATTCTGAGCCAGAAACTACAGCCTAGAAGACAAGTCTCATCCTGGAAGATCTGTAAAGCTTGACCAGGATGTCCTGAAAATCCTGGTGGAACAAAATCTCATCATAACTGTTGAAGAAATAGCAGGGAAGCTTGGAGTTTTTCATTCAGCCATTCATCAACACCTGTGTGCCATCGGAAAAGACAGCAAATTGGGTCAATGGGTTCCTCACAAACCTTCCGAGCCTAATCGCACAGAGTGAATGTGTGCTCTTCTTTGCTGTCATGTCTCACAAATGAACCTTTTTTGGACTGAATAGTGACTGGTGACAAGAAATGGGTTCTCTATAAAAATGTCAAGCAAAAAGACAATGGGTAGGGAAAGGAGAAACACCAGCACCCCAGGCTAAAGAAGGTCTTCACCCATGAAAGGTGGTGTTATCTGTTTGGTGGGATATGAAAGTTTAGTCCACTTTGAACTTTTAAACCCAAACCAAATGATAACAAAGGAGATTTATTGTGAACAGCTTGAGCGGCTTAAGTCAGCGCTAAAAGGAAAACAACAATCTTTGGTTACAAGATGAAAAGTGTTCTTCCATCAGGATAAAGCGAAGATGACATTCCAAAGACTGGAGCAGTTTGAATGGGAAATTATGCCCTACCTACCACATTCATTGGGCATTGCCCCATTTGAATATCATTTATTCTGCAATCTTCAAAATCATTTGGACAGAAAAAATATGAATTCAGTAGACAAGGTTAGAACAGTAATGGAGGAGTATTTTTCATCACAGACAAAGGAACTTTGGAAGAGGGGCCTTGCAAGTCTACCAGATTGGTGGAAGAGCATTGTAAAAAATGAAATAGAATATATTTTAGGTTAAAAAAGAACTTTGTTTATATTCATTTTGAAAAATAAAAGATATATTTAAAAAATGCATTATTTATGAGCTGACCCATTATATATACATATATGACACCAGTCTAGTTGAAGTAAATTTTCTTTGCCTTATTTATGAGCTGACCCAATATATATATATATATATATATATATATATATATATATATATATAGATAGATAGATAGATAGATAGATAGATAGATAGATAGATAGATAGATAGATAGATAGATAGATAGATAGATATAGATATATAGATACATATAGATAGATAGATAGATATACACGCATACATATATATACATTGTTCGTTTGTTTTCCACCTGCCTTCGTCTTTTGTTTATTTTCATAAAGCTTCCCGTTATATATATATATATATGACACCAGTCTAGTTAGGGAAAATTTTCTATGGTTGAATGCTCCTCCTTTTGATAATGCTCACCTGATTTCAAGCAAGGTAATATTTCTCCATTGCCAAACATAAACTTCGTATATGATGGTGATGCTCATTTACAGCTATCACATAATATCAAGACACTAACGCATACACAGAAGCACACATACATATGTCTATATATATTTACATATATATACACACACACACATATATATATTTTAATACGTATATATACATGTATATATGTGTTTATATATCTATACACATATATATACACACACAAATATATACATACGTGTGTGTGTGCGCGTGTGTGTGTCTGTGTGTGTGTGCGTGCACGTGTGTGTGTGTGTGTGTGTGTGTGCACGCATGCACATGTATGCATGTATCCAACTATAGAAACCAAGCACCAAAACAGTTAAACTGGAAAACAGACACTAAATGATGATGATGATGACGCCGATGACAATGATGATGGTGGTGGTGGTGGTGGTGATGATGATGATGATGATGACGAGGAGGAGGAGGAGGAGGAGGAGGAGGAGGTGGGAGAAGGAGGAGGAGGTGGAGAGAGGAGGAGGAGGAGGAGGTGGAGGAGGAGGAGGAGGAGGAGGAGGTGGAGGAGAAGGAGGAGGAGGAGGTGGAGGAGAAGGAGGAGGAGGAGGTGGAGGAGAAGGAGGAGGAGGAGGAGGATATTCATTTGCTCCATCATCTAAGGTCTGCTTTTCAATGCTGGCATGGGTTAGATGAGCGACAAGCCTCTTCCAGTTTCCGTTTACCAAACCCATTCACAAAACTTTGGACAGATCCAGGAGCTGTAGTAGAAGACTCTTTCCCAGTGTAATGTATCACACAGTGGGACTCAGCCCCAAACCATGCAGTTGTAAAACCAATCTACTAAACACAGAGCCATGCTTGTGCCTATCCTTATATCTGGAAAACTATCACTGCTTGCATGCAACTGACTGCAAGTAAAATCAATAGAGCCAGGTAGTGTTGATGTTGATATGCTCTGATTGTGATGTACCTACTTTGACATGCATAAATCAGCAGAGATTGATGCTGTGTTTGTTATTGGCAATTGAAGGATGGGATTTCTATTATTCCATAAAATGTCATTGAATAATCAGCTCTGCAATCAGACTTGAATTAACACACACAACACATACACATAGACACACTTACTTGAGCATATACACCTGTGCATGCACAAGCACACACATACACAAATGTGTACAAACACTTGAACAAAAAACAAAAAAAATGCAAATGCACACATACAAACATACATACACACATTTGCACACTCACAGACAAAAAATGTGCCTGTAAATGTGTGTGTGTATATATATATATATATATATATAGATAGATAGATAGATAGATAGATAGATAGATAGATAGATAGATAGATAGATAGATAGATTATAGATAGATAGATAGATAGATAGATAGATAGATAGATAGATAGATAGATTATAGATAGATAGATAGATAGATAGATAGATAGATAGATAGATAGATAGATAGATAATAGATAGATAGATAGATAGATAGATAGATATGTTTCTTTATTAGCCACACAGGGCTAAACACAGATGGGACAAATTACAAAGTAGAGCTTTTCTTTTAGGGGTGAAAAAAAAAGTGGGGTTGATTTTCGATGAAAAGGGATCGTAAAAAGGAAAGAAAAAAAAGAAAAAACGAATAAAAAGGAAAAAAGAAAAAACGATCAATAGGGATCGTGTATCACAGAAATGTCATGATGTAAAGTGCAAAGGGGGAAGCAGATAAGGTTTATCAGTGGAAAGAAAAGCCTACGGAAAAAACCATGGTAACCTCAGTCAATAATGTCACATGTTAACACATTTATTTTCAAGTAAGTAACTCTCTGTTTTAAATTTTTCTGGGTTCATAGGATTATGCTCGAGGTGGTTTCATCATTCATACGTGCCATCCTTGCTACATTCACCCATCTTTTTTTTAAACATTCGCTAGACAAAACTTGCCTCTCTACTCTCACTTTCCTTTTCAAGTGATACTTGAAGAAGTTGATGAAAGATTGACCAGAGAGGAAAGTGTTTGTCTCTAATCCTTTCAGACGCGTCCACCAGATACATTCTTTCACCATAGCCACAAGTATGATGACAATAGCTCTTCCTTCCCATTTGAAGGAAGGAGGCGTGACGATATTGACGATAGACTTAGCTGATAAACCGACTCGTCCCACACGTGACAACAGTCATTTGACATAAGCCTACAGGTCGGAAATGGTTGGACACTGCACGAGTGCATGCAGAACGGTTTCGTCGCACTGACTGCATCTTGGGCAGGTCAGCCCTGTGTTTCTCGAGCCGTGTCTGTAGAGCTTATCCCAAACAGTTAGTGCTTTTCGGTAGCACTGCCAGGCCAGGGATCTCTGGAAGTTGTCCATAAGTCCTGGCCTGAAAGTCATCCTGAACAGGCAGGTCAGGTATTCCTCATCGACACCCAGGTTCGGCCTGAGCTCGTCATCAGCTGCATTTGTACTTGTATATATACATACTCTTTAACTCTTTACTCCTTTACATGTTTCAGTCATTTGACTGCGGCCATGCTAGAGCACCACCTTTAGTTGAGTGTGTGTGTGTGTGGTGTGTGTGTGTGTGTGTGTGTGTGTATGTGTGTGTGTGTGTGTGTACATATATACGTACATATATACATATATGAGGTTTGATCAAAAAAGTAGCAGGGTTGTTGCTATGGTAATGGAGCTAAAGTATGCAGAGTGAAGCCCCTTGGCACAGACTGATCTTGAACTCTCACACACTAAGAACACTCTCACTCACTTCTATTGTTTATAGCAGTGCCCAGAAGTAAAGTGTGTAGAGTGTGGTCATCTCGAAAAGAAGATCAGGTTTCAGTTCCAGAGGATCTACTTTATTGTGTTGAGGAAGGCAAAAACTTTTTGAAAGAGTGATGAATTGTGGTTCTATTGCTTATGATCCTGAAACCAAGGCAAAAATCAAATCTCACTCGAAACAAGCAAGATTTCAAGACATTGAGGAAATCCTAGAGAATACAATGAGGTAGCTGCTTGTTATCCCCCAACAAAAAAAACAAGTTCCAGGAATGCTTCCTTCAATGGAAGCAATTCTGGTTAAAGTGTGTGGCTTCAGAAGGGGGTCTACCTGGAAGGAGAATAAAAGCCAAACAGATATGTTTTGCAGTTTTCTTCTTATAGCACCAGTCCGCAATACTTTTTGACCAGACCTCGTATAATATATACATGACAAGGGACTGAGAATTGTCACAGTTTGTTGTACTTGGGAAGACATGTCACACAAAATAAAACCGTGGTTATCCTTGCATGCAGGCATGTCTCCTACATCCCTCTTCAGCTGAGACTCAGTGCTGGATTAACCATTAAGCAAAATAAGCATGTGCTTAGGGCATCAAGGGAAGGAGGTGGCACCACAGAAATGGTAAATGGTTTACAGCACAAAAGAAATCACTTTAAACTTACTAAAATAATATTCATGATGCCTTTATCTCTACTAAATATAGATGCATATGTGTTACCTAAGATTAATTTTAAGGATCTGATCAAAGACTTTGCAATTCAAAAAAGTAGGAGGAAACTTTTCAAATATAAATTAAGTGGAAGTAGACAAAAATAAACATAATTTTCCCTCTTACTGTTTTGTTTCATCTTGAAAAATAAAAACCTATTTTATGGTTTGTTATTATTTATATTTTGAATTACATAATCTTTTATGGGGGCACCAAAATCTTTTAAGTGCTTAGGGCCTCAATGGGTCTTAATCTGGCCCTGAGATGAGTGATTCTAATTTTTCAGGCTTGTAGGTATTAGTGCCATGTAAAAAGTACCCATGTCAGTGCCATGTAGAATCACTCATGCCAGCGCTGTGTAAAAGTACCTTGTAGACTTTGTAAAGTGATTGGTGCTAGGAAGGGCATCCAGCTGTAGAAGCCATGCTACAACAGACATGGAACCAGAGCAGCTCTTCAGATCGTTAGCTCTTGTCAAAATGTCCAACTCATGCCAGCATGGAAAACAGACGTTATGTGATGATAATGAGGAGGAGGAGGATGATAGCAAAAATCAATGGAAATTGCAGATGTGATACCAGTGCCGGTGGCACGTAAAAGAACCATCCGAATGAGGCCATTGCCAGCGCCGCCTTGACTGGCCTCCGTGCCAGTGGCACATAAAAAGCACCAACCAATCATGGCTGTTGCCAGCCTCGCCTGGCACGTTAAAAGCACCCACTATAGTCACGGTGTGGTTGGCGTTAGGAAGGGCATCCAGCTGTAGAAACACTGCCAGACCAGATTGGGCCTGGTGCAGCCTCCTGGCTTCCCAGACCCCAGTCGAACCGTCCAACCCATGCTAGCATGGAAAGCAGACGTTAAAAGATTGATGATATAATGTGTGAGAAATATATTGTGCCTGGGTGATTTTGTGTGTCTGTTTGTATGTGTGTGTTTGTGTGTGTGTGCACATGCGTGCATGTGTGTGTGCATGTGTTTATGCATATAGATAGATAGACAGACAGGCAGGCAGGCAGACAGACAGGCAGCCAGGCAGACAGACAGACAGACTGATAGATAGATAAAAATGTACATTAGTGTAAGGGTGCATTTTCATAAAAGAGCGGTATTGTGAACATGTGAGTGAGTATACAGTCATGCGCTTAGAAGATTTTATTATCTGTGCAAACACATATATATGTGTATGTGTATAATGTATATGATGTGTGCATGTGGATGTATGTGTGGGTGAGTGTCTGCATATCTATTTCGGTCCTGGTAACTGATATGTTTTCATTAGCAACGCAAAGCCATTCAATGAAACCATTATACCTAAGTCATATGCTGCATTAATGCACACCTGCACACACACGTACTCACACACACGCATGCACACATATACACACAACATGTACATGCATACAGAATTTTTAATATATATACAAATATATTCACATACAGTTACATGCAGATACACATGCAGTTTTCTTCATTTACATATATAACTACACATCACAAGAAGCAACAGAGATTGCAAGCTTGATAATTTGATAGTCACGTGTGTGTGTGTGTGTGTGTGTGTGTGTGTGTGTGTGTGTGAGTGTGTGTGAGTGTGTGTGAGTGTGTGCGAGTGTGTGTGTTTGTGTGTGTGAGCACATACATGAGCACACGTGTTATGTTTGTGCATTTATATATATATCAGTAGAGTATGTATGTATGTTATACACACACAATGATACCCATATATGTATGAATGAATATATCTGTACATAGATAAGTGAATATATTTGTGTATATATAATGTATATATGTATGTATGTATATACACACACAATATGTGTGTGTGTATACATGCACACAATATGTGTATATATGTATATGTGTAGTGTATGTTGTGTGTGCAAATATATATATATATATATATATATATATACATACATACATACGTACATATACATATATACATATACACATATACATATACATCACACATATTATGATGATAATGACAATGATGTCTGCATATACACACACACACACACACACACACACAAACACACACACACTATCTTAAAGATGGTATCTGGCAGTGACATGCACTTACACAAAGAGAGATTATTTAATATATATTTTTGCATAGGAGTAAATGGATAAATAATGAAATACATATAGAAGAGGAGATAAATGAGAGAAGAATGTTTGTGTATCAACAAAATAGAAGATTCTGCTTTGGTTCAAAACAATTATTGTTACTTTGCCACAAGCTATCTCTATTGAGTAGACGTATGATAAAAGCATTTTAACTGTATCTGTCTTCTATATGAAGGATTGCATTATCTTATCCCATCTTTTCATACAGACCCAATACATTTAGGTGCGAATTATCTAATGTGTCTGACTCTTTTTTGACAAGGAAAATGTATGATTTAAGACAGATTTGGCTGCTTTGTCTCGCAAGTCAAAGCAACCATATAGAGGTGTCACCACTGACATATATATTCGTGTGTGGTGGGTTGGGGGACATGGGCAAATATCAGCTTCTCTTGGAAACAGATCAGGGTTGGTGGCAGGAAGAGCATCTGACCATAGAAAATCTGCTTCACAAAATCTGTCTGCTCCATGAAAGAATGGTTGTGGGCATTAAATGATGATGGTGATAATATATATACATGCATATATCATATATCATCATCATCATCATCATCATTTAACCCTTTTGTTACCATATTTCTGTTGAGGTGCTCTGTGCTTCTTTCAATTACTTTAAATATAACAAAGAATTAGTAAGATAACTTGGTTATCGTTAAGCTAGTGTTAGGAACATAATTGTGACTAAGGTTTGGTGGAAGATTTTGATTAAAAACTCATGAAAACAAGACATTTGTACTTAGAGCAAGAGCTGGTTTGTGCCAGGTTAGTAATGCAAGGGTTAATGTCCATTGTCCATGCTAGCATGTGACCAGAGCTGACAAGCTGGGGAGCTGCACCAGACTCCAGTCTTATTTCACATGGTTTCTATGGCTGGATGCCCTTCCTAATGCCAAACACTTTACAGAGTGTACTGGGTGCTTTTACATGGCACCACACAGGTGCTTTTACATGGAACTGCACAGGTGATTTTATGTGACACCACCACGAGTGCTTTACACCACCAGAAATATCGGACTTAACACTACTGCTGTGGGTACGGATCTTCTTGAGTACAGCAAGCACCAGGTATCTCGATCTTTTGTCACTCACCTGAAAAGTTCAGCATCCTGAGGTCATTAAGGCACAGGTGTGGCTGTGTGATAAGAAGCTTGCTTCCTGGCCAAATGGTTCTGTGTGCAGTCCCACTGCATGATACCTTGGGCAAGGGTCTTCTCCCATAACCTTGTGGCAACCAAAGCTTTGTGAGTGGATTCGGTTGATGGAAACTGAAAGAAGCCCAGCGTATGTGCGTGTTTGTTTATCCCCTACCGCCACCACCACTGCTTGACAGCCAGTGTTGGTGTGTTTTCATCCCTGTAACTTAGTTGTTTGGTAAAATATGCCAACAGAATAAGTACTAGGATTTACAGAAATAAGTCCTGGAGTTCAAGGTGGTGCTGCAGCATGGCCACAGTCAAATGACTAACACAGGTAAGAGATAAAAGATAAAGTATATATATACATATACAGATACACACACACACACACACATATATATATATATATATATAAATACACACAAATACATATATATGTATACACACACATATATATATAGATAGATAGATACATACATATATATATATATACATATATACAGATACACACACACTACTCACACATACACATATATATACATACATATATATAGATACACACACACACACACACATATATATATACCGTAAATCCTCGAGTATAGTCCGCCCTTGAGTATAATACGGAGGGGATTTTTAGGGGGCTGTACCTCTGAAAAACCTAAACCTTGTGTATAATACACACCACTTCTCTAACTTGAGTCATGCATAATTAAGCCAGCAGCACCTAGTCGAACAAACACTTCCGTGCATGCGCAATACAATAATGGGAATGTAAATATGTTTGCAAATTGTTTTTGTTACATGTTATTCTGTGTTCTGAATACTTTTATTTTAATAAATGTTGCTTACTGCAAGTTATGGATGTTTTTTATGACTTAATTGCTTTAAGGCTTAGCTTAAGGTATTTTCGTGCCCAACATCACAAAATGCATCTGAATAAACATTGCCGGACAGCAAATAGAGACATGGACTTTGGTTAGAAAATATTTTTTATTTTTAACCTCATATATAGTACGCAATAGGGATTTTGACCTTCAAATTTTTGGAAAAAAGTGAGGATTATACTCGAGGATTTACGGTATATATATATATATATATATATATATATATATATATATATATTATATATATAATATATATATACAGATACATAATTATATATATATACATAGGTAAGATATTCAAAATAAGACTCAGTAAACTGTTTGTAATCCAGTGAAGCAAACTTCATGAAAAACATTGGGATTGTTTACCTCAAATAGTCCCATGTTATTCCATTTCATTTGATGCAATTAGCCAGACCTTGGATTATAGAGTGCTTGAACAGTATCTGCCTGGATCCATCACCCCTGTCTATCTATCTTTCTATCTATCTATCTATCTGTATGCATGTGTGTGTGTGTGGTGGATTTGTGTGGATTGATTTGGATGGATTCATACATCTATATATACAAACATACAAACATACTCTTACACACACAAACCTGCACATACACAGACAGACAGACAGACACATAGATTGATAGATATTCTATCTATGACTCCAAAAGGATGAAAGACAAAACTGATCTTCACAATGACTGAACTCAGATTCTTGAGAATAAACAATTGCCACAAGGCATTCTACCAATACTCTAACAATTCTTGCCAGTTCACTACCATATATGGACTCAAATATAATAGAACCCTTATTTTTTAAACTGCAAAATCAATATATTATCTTCCTCTCCCCACCCCCCAACCCCATCCCACCACTTTTTTTTCTTGGAATATAATGTTACTCTGCAATTTTGATCTTGAAGTTTTGCATTAAATTTCTTACACTAGGCACAAGTAAATGAAAGATACATATTTGTATGTGTATCCATGTATAGATATGTATATATATATATATATATATACACACACACACTGACACACATACATATGTGTGTGTGTGTATATAACATATATATATATATATATATATATATATATACAGGCACATATACATGTATATATACATACATACATACATTCATATATACATACATAAATACATACATAAATACATATATATCTATATATATATATGTGTGTGTATTTGTGTGAAAAAAGAATTAACATATGCATGAAGAATGTACACAAACACACACACACACACACAGAATAATGCACACACACACACACACACACACATATACACACACACATACACACACACACACACACACACACACACACACACACACACACACACACCACACACAGGGACACAGACAGGCACATATGCACATTTAGCAATGCCCATACAGCAGAAAATACAACATTTAAATAATGAAATAAAGAAAAGACAAACAGCGTTAGCAAACAAATACAAATTATTCTTTGATAAAATGGGAAAAGCTAATGACTATTTCAGACAATTGACATATTGATACAAGAGGCAAATCTCTATAGTTTTGGAATGAAATCAATACAGGTGATTGATTATAATGATGGAGCAACATAATAACTTTGAACTTTCTGTGTCAATGTGCTGGATGTGTGTATGTGTGTGTGGGTAGGGAGAAGAGTTGTTAATAGGGTGGCGAGGGAGAAAGAGAGGTGGGGGGGGAAAGTTTTTACAGAGGATGAGGTGATGGTGATGGTGATGGTGAATGATGACTGGTGAATGGTGGTGGTGGTAGTTGGCAAATGATGATTGATCGATGGTAATGTTGGTGATTAGTGGGAAGGGAGTTACAGTTTCTTATGGTGGTGGAGGCGGCGGTAGTGGCGGTGGTGGTGGCGATGGTGGTGGTGGTGGTGGTGGTGGTTTTGGTAGTAATTTATATTGGTACTGGTTGTTGTAGTTGTATTTGTGGTGATGGTGTAATGATTTCAGCTTTGTTGTTGTTATTGTTGTTGTTGTTGTGTTGTTGTTGTGTTGTTGGTGGTGTGGTGGTGGTGGTGGTGGTGGTGGTGGTGGTGGTGGTAGTAGTAGTAGTAGTAGTAGTAGTAGTAGTAGTAATAGTAGTAGTAGAAGTAGTTAGGGAGAGGGGTTAGTTATGGAAGTGTTTGTGCTTGTTGAATAATTTCGGTAGCGCATGGCCACAGATTTGGAGGAAGAGTCAAAAGTATTCAACTGGTACTTTATTCTATCAACTCTAGAAGGATTAATGGTAAACTTGGTGTTGGCAAGATTTGAAGCCAAGTGCATAAAAGAACATGACTAAATACCACAAGGCATTTTGTCTGTCACTCAACTGAGTCTATCAATCCATTGCCCTTAACCTTTTAGCATTTAAACCGGCCATATCCAGCCAAAAGTATTCTGCCTGTTTTATGTTCAAACTGGCCAGATCTGGTCTCTCACATCAGCCCTACAATATCGTTTTAAAAATTAACAGCTACCTCATCAAAATCTCATAGCTACAACATAATGCATGATTAGTTCAAAACAATGAGGATGAAAAAGCATTAATTTTGGCAGAATAATGTGAATACTAAAGGGTTAAGACAATATTTAAAAACACTAGTTTTCTGCTTCAAATTTCTTTACCATCAGCTGTGGCTGTGGCAGTGATGTCACGTTCATCATATCATCATCATCATCATCATATTCATCATCATTATGTTCATTATCATTATCATATTCATATCTGTATATATGTATGTATATATATATATAATATATATATATATATATATATAATATATATATATATATATATATATATATATATATATATATATATATAAATATATATATATGTATATATATGTATATATATATGTATATAACGGGAAGCTTTATGAAAATAGACAAAAGACGAAGGCAGGTGGAATACAAACAAACAATTGTATTAGTATGGCGCTCAGGAAATATAATAAACAAGTCTTTAACGTTTCGAGCCTACGCTCTTCAACAGAAAGATACACAGAGAAAAAAAACACAGAAAGGAGAGAAAAAAAATATGCGTGCAGAAGCTAGCGAATCAACATGGCGATCTGATTTCGGCCAGAAGTCAAAGATCAAACATGAGACGCAAGAGCGAAATTAGGGGAGATAATAGGGTTGAATGACCTCGCTCCAACATAAGAGTGTGTGTGTGTGTATGAGAAGAGTGTGTGTGTGTGTATGAGAGAGTATTAGTGCGTATGAGAGGTCTGGACGTGTGTATGTATATATGATGTGATGTGTAAAGTCGTATGGTGTAGTGTAGAGAGAGGAGATGAGGGAAGAGGGGGGTAAGGGGGGGAGAAAGAAAGGGGAGAAGAGGGGAGAAGGAAAGGGGAGAATGGGGAGGGGAAGGGGAGGGGGAGAAGGAAGGAGAGGAGAAGAGGAGGGGGAGAAGGGAGAGGAGAAGAGGAGGGGGAGAGGAGGAGGGAGGATACAGGGAGAGGGGGAGAGAGAGAGAAGGGGAGTGAGGGAGCAGAGAGAAAGAGGAAGGGAAGAGGAAGAAGGAGGGAGGGAGAAGGAGGGAGGAGGGAAAAGAGGGAGAAGGGAAGGGGAGTAGGGGTGAAAGATGAAGGACTGAAGAGAAGTAGGGGTCGGGGGGAGGTTAGATGAGGAGGGGGAGAGGGAGGTTAGATGAGGAGGGGGGAGAGTTGAGACCAAATGGCGTATAAGAGCGAAGAGAGAAGATTAAATCCTGTTCACGGCGCAAACGGGAATCCGGATGGCCTCTGTGTAAGGACAAACCGAACACAGACAGGTGTTGCAAGGAGTGACCGGTGGAGCAGAAATGGCATGAGATCGGTGTGTCGTTCGCAAGGCAGATGTCACGAAGGT
>NC_043004.1:89194693-89204693 GCF_006345805.1 Octopus sinensis
CTTCCTCAATACTACACCCTACCTTAGTTGTGGGGTTTTGTCTTGCAAGATACTCAGTGACATCACTAGTGTAAGTGTCATGTAAAAAGCACCCAGTACACTCTATGAAGTGGTTGGTGTTAGGAAGGACATCCAGCCATAGAAGTCATACCAAAACAGACAACTGGAGCTTAGAGAAGTCCTCTGGTTTGTTGGCTCTGTCAAACTGTCATCCATGCTGACTATGTGAAAAATTTACCTAGATTAAAGCATGTTCCAGTGGTGGACCTTTATTACTATATATAAATGGTGGCTGCCCCCTTGTTATCGAATATGGCCATTGCACGAAGCTTAATCAATGTTGTTATTGTGCAATGCCTGTGCAAGAAGATTTTTTTTAAAGTGAGGAAAGGCTGTGCACTGAGTCAATCCCACTCACTAAGCAACAGCAGCCATAATCCAAAAAGAAGAACAAGTCAACATCATTGGCAACCACTGAGCCGCAGGCTTTATGTCGGAGTTATCCCAGTTACCTGAGTTACCTTCTCCTAGAAGGATGCCCTAACAAAGGCTAGGAGTCCTTCACTCCCAATGGTTTAACCGCGCGATTGGGTATTCAGTCCGATTATTCTATGTCCCTGCGCATATTTATATATATATATATATATATTATGTACCTATATTACTATATATTATATATATATATATATTATATATATATATATATATAATATATATATATATATATTATATATATATATATGTATATATGTGTATATATATATATGTATATAATATATAGTACCTATATTACTATATATTTATATATATTAGTAATATATATGTTTTGATTAACAAAAAAGAGGAAAATATTCTCAGTACAGATGTAGAGTATATTTATAAATTGTAGAGCTCAGATTGTTAACTGTTAACACTTATAGTTTCAAAATTATCACTGATCACTTAACTGATTTCTCAGACACAACACATATAACAAATATGGTATATGTGTGAAAAGTCACTGAAAAGGTGAACAGTATATAAAAAAAAAATTTGTGTATGTATGGGTGTGTATTTGAGTATACATACACATATATTTATATATGTATATGTATGTAGGTATATATGTATTCATGGATGTGTGCCTGTGAGTTTGAGTATATATGAGGTGAGTGGTTTTATGTATATGTCCACCAAGTGTGTGTGCGTGTGTGTGTGTGTGTGGTGTGTGTGTGCGTGCGTATGTGTGTGTGTGTGTTTGTGTGTGTGTGATCACACAGAATGTAGATTAGTAAATAGTCAGGGAAATATAAATATAAATATACAGAAAACTACATATGCAGATGGCTGTACAGCTGAACAGCCAAACGGATAGATTTATAAATAAATAGATACATGAGTATACATACACACACATGCACATACATACACACACATGTATGAATCCATGTGTATATATATATATGCATGTATGTGTGTATGCATGTATATACCTCTTTGTATCTCTCCCTCTCCCCCTCTCTCTCTCTCTCTCTCTCTCTCTTCTCTCTCTATATATATATATATATAATATATTATATATATATATATATATATATATATATATTATATATATATGTCATGTTACATGTATGAAAATATATATATATAATGTTTATATGTATATATGTGTGTGTGTGTGTGTGTGGTTGGGTCTCTGTATGTGTAAGTTTGTAAGTTTATGTATGTCTATGCATAGATGCACACACACAGATAAATATGTAGCTAGATAAGATGAAAAGATAGACAGGAGATACACTAGGCTGAATACATAATTATATGAGGCTGAATCTGATAAATTTGCAGGAAATGGTCGTCTCATTCCAGCTGACATTGTTTGTTTATATCTGTGTGTGTGTGTGTGTGTGTGTGTGTGTGTGTGTGTGTGTGTGTGTGTGTGTGTGTGTGTGTGTGTGTGTGTGGCAAGAAGCTTGTTTTGCAACAAATGGCTACAGGTTCAGTCTCACTGCACACCACCTTGGGCGAGTGTCTTCGACTATAGCCCCAGGTCAACCAAAGCCTTGTTAGTGGATTTTGGTAGATGAAAACTGAAAGAAGATCGTGGAAGAATGATATATATATATATATATATATATATATATATATAGCCAGTTAATATACATACATACATACATACATACATACATACATACATACATACATACATACATAGAGGAGTAAACAAGAGAGACAGAGGCAGGCAGAAACAAGGAAAATGCCCCTGGTATTTGAATACTATGCAAACATTCTTTTAAAATACTTTTATTCAATTTTTCCAAAATTTAATTGTTTTCCATACTTACAGTTGAAAAATTGGCTGCTTATTTCTCTGGAACTGGTTGAGACGATGTAGACTTCACTGATGAGAACTCAACAAGTTTTGAAAATCAATTAAGGGTGTTCATATTTATTCTTTTCTTTTTGTTCTTTTATTTGTTTCAGTCATTTGACTGCAGCCATGCTGGAGCACTACCTTTAGTTGAACAAATTGACCTTAGGACTTATTCTTTGCAAGCCTAGTACTTATTCTATCAGTCACTTTTTGCCAAACTGCTAAGTTACAGGGGACATAAACACACCAACATCGGTTGTCAAGTGTACTAGACAAACACAGACACGCAAACATATACATATATACAACGGGCTTCTCTCAGTTTCTGTCTACCAAATCCACTTTGGTCAGCCCAAGGCTATAGTAGAAGACACTTGCCCAAGGTGCCACACAGTGGGATTGAACCTGGAATCTTGTCATTGGTAAGCAAGCTACTAACCACACAGCAACTCCTGTGCCTATATTTGTTCATATTTTCTATTATATATATACGTATACACACACACACACACACACATATATATATATATATATAAAGTGATAAATAACAAGAGAAATATGCGATGATAAAATTTATCTAACAATTGAAAATTCTTGTCGTTAAGAATTTCCGGTGGGTAAATAAATTTTATCACAGTATATGTTTCTCTCGTTCTTTATCACATTATACACTCCTTATGTTTTTCCCTTATGTCATACTATGTATTCTATATGTTCTGTAGAATGATAGATTAAATAGCATTTTTTATGAGTAGTACTGGATTACTTGAATCCATATATTGTGATTTAAATTCATACATCATCATCATCATTTTCATTTAGCGTCCGCTTTCCATGCTAGCATGGGTTGGACGGTTCAACTGGGGTCTGTGAAGCCAGAAGGCAGCATCAGGCCCAGTCTGATCTGGCAGTGTTTCTAGGGCTGGATGCCCTTCCTAACGCCAACCACTCCATGAGTGTAGTGGGTGCTTTTTACGTGCCACCTGCACAGGTGCCAGACGGAGCTGGCAAACGGCCATGAACGGATGGTGCTTTTACATGCCACCGGCACGGGGGCCAGGCGAGGCTGGCAACGGACACGTGTATATATATATTGTGTTGTGTCTGGGGAGAGTCATTCTGTTTTGGTGCCTTATAATTTAACACATCACCAGTAAAACACAGTGTTTCTCAGTGTCTTGCTAACTTGACCAAAGCTTATTTTATTATTTTTTTTGGGGGGTGGATTTGGTTTGCAAGATTCTTTATGTGTTGAAGCATATTCTGTTGTATCTGGGGAGAGTCATTCTCTTTTGGTGCCTTATAATTATAAGGCACCAAAAGAGAATGATTCTCCCCAGACACAACAAAATGGAGCCTGGGGCAGTCCCTAGCTCCCCAGACCCCGGTCGAAACCGTCCAACCCGTGCTAGCGCGGAAAACGGACGTTAAACGATGATGATGATGATGATGATGATAGTAATATGTAAAAGTAAATCCAAAGTGTAGGAAGACAGCAAACTTTGAGCAGTCCAGAGAAAATATAAAAACCAACTTTCAGGAAGAATAGTGATTTACTGATATTGAAAGTTGTAAATTTTTCCCGTATCAAAGTTTGATAAACTGAAAAAAGTTCACTTCTATATTTAAGAGATGAGGAATTATGTACATTATTTACATTATTTACATTTGATGGATATTTGTCCTCATCTTGTTTGTTGTTAACACAATGTTTCAGCTGATATACCCTCCAGCCTTCATCAAGTGTCTTGGGGAAATTTCGAACCTGGTTTATCATTCTTAAGATATTTTTCGATGTCATTATTATTATCATTATTATTATTATATTATTATTATTATTATTATTATTATATTATTATTATTATTATTATTATTATTATCATTATTATTATTATTGTATGCCCATGAGCATATGGTATAGTGGTTAAGAGCGCGGGCTACTAACCCCAAGATTCTGAGTTCGATTCCAAGCAGTGACCTGAACAATAATAATAATAATAATAATAATAATATAATAATAAAATAATAACAACAACATCGAAAAATAACGTTGGGAATGAGAACCCAGGTTTGAAATTTCCCCAAGACACCTGATGAAAGCTGGAGGGTATATCAGCCAAAACATTGTGTTAACAACAAACAAGATGAGGACAAATATCCATCAAATGTAAATAACGTACATAATGTAAATAATGGAAAAAGTTCTTTTGTAGTTCACGGTTAGCAATTGGCATTGCTGTGTATGCAAATAAAAATCCAAATTTAAGGAATGGAGTAGATAAAATTTAGGCTGCATATGTACCCTAGGTTTATTTACTCTATTTCCTAAATTTTATATATATATATATATATATATATATATATATAGGCGTAGGAGTGGGTGTGTGGTAAGTAGCTTGCTTATGAACTACATGGTTCCGAGTTCAGTCCCACTGCGTGACACCTTAGACAAGTGTCTTCTGCTATAGCGTCTGGCTGACCAAAGCCTTGTGAGAGGATTTGGTAGACGGAAACTGAAAGAAACCTATCATATATATGTATATAATATATATATATATACTATAGATATATATATATATATATATATACATGTATATATATATATAGCAGTTCAGGAAAATATATATATATATATATTCTTTTACTTGTTCCAATCATTTGACTGTGGCCATGCTAGAGCACCACCTTAAGGGGTTTTAGTTGAACAAATCAACCCGAGGATTTATTCTTTGTAAGCCTAGTACTTGTTCTATCAGGCTTTTGCTGAACTACTAAGTTATGGGGATATAAACACACCAACAGTGGTTGTCATGTGATGGTGGTGGGGACAAACACAGACACACAAATACATACACACATATATACAGACTGTGGTAAATATATTGTCATCTAAATTACGCAAAAATGAAAATAACACTGACATCTCATTTTAACAGATATATTTACCAAAATTACATAAAAATATATCTTGAAATATTAAAGAGTAAATTCATTCAATGAAATTGCCATTAGCTTCAACCACAGCCTCCTGACGACTTCGGAATCTCCTGTAACTCTTCTGGATGGTCTCCTTATTTAAGTTGATGAATGCTGCCATAATCCTTGCCTTCAGTTCATCTTTGGTGTTACAAAGGGTTTTGCTCAACTGCACCCTATACGTAATAATCAAGGGAATTGCAGTCTGGGCAGTTATGTGATCAGACATTAGGGTTGGTTTGGTCACAGACACTGTCTGACAGCCATGACTGGGTTCTCCTGCTTGTGTGGCATGGTGCAGAGTCCTGTTGCCAGACATAGGGTCTTCCAGCAGCCCCATCTTGACCCAGGGCAGCACTACCTCCACAATGTTGAGTCTGAAGCCGTACAGGAAGATGAATGGAGACATAATGTCGCCATCACTAGTGATCACTCCAAACACCATGATGTTGACTGGATGTTTGATTTTTATCACTCTCGGTACATGTCCTCAGCTTGACACCTAAACCCTCTGAAGTGTTCATATTGGAGCTTCTGGCATGAATGCCAAGCAGTACAGCATGTTGCTTCCAAATTTCTGGCAGAGTGAATAGCGTCATGGTGTTGTTTTTCACACAGATAGTGCCCAACTGACCCAACCATACTGTGTAGTCAAGAAAATCAAAAACAAGCAATGCACATGCACGAAATTAAGTGGTATAAAATGGTGACAATTTACCCATTGCACCCTGTACATATATATATATATACATATGTGTGTGTGTGTATGTATACCATACAATGGTCTTTTTTCAGTTTCCGTCTACCAAATCCACTCTCAGGCCTTGATTGGCCAAAAGCTATACTAGTAGAAGGTACTTGCCCAAGGTGCCACTATATATATATATATAGGACAAATTTTAACTGTCTCTCTGTAGACTGGAAAAAAAATTATCAACAGCCTTAATTAATTTTCCTACCTTATTGAGTTCTCCTCAGAGGTATCTGCATCATTCAATCAATCCCAGAAAAACAAACAGCCAATCTGTTTATATACTCAAAAATTACACAATTACAGTAGCTACAGATAATGGGTGTTACTAATTTGCATACCATAAGTATATACAATGGATTCCTTTCAGTTTCTGATAGCCAAATGCATTCACAGAGCTTTAGTCAGCCCAGGGATGTGACAGAAGACACTTGCTTGAGGTGCAATACAATGGAATTGAAACCAAAACCATGTTGTTGGGAGGGGAACTTTTTAACACCACAGCTATGCCTGCACCTATAAACAAAAAAAGTACCTTGTTTACTCTGTGTAGTGGCTGGCATTAGGAAAGGCATCCGGCTGTAGAAACCATGCCAAAGCAGACACTGGTAGCCTAATCATTATTTTATTGGCCTTTCTTTGTGGCCTGGTATTTATTTTATTGGTCTTTCTTGCCGAATCACTATGAGGACATAAACAAACCAACACCGGTTGTGAAGCAGTGATGAGAGACAAAAACAAACCCAAAGTTATACTCACTGCTTCGTGTGTGTGTGTGTGTGTGTGTGTGTAATGGACTTCTTTCAGTTTCTGTCTAGCAAATCCACTGACAAGGTTGTGATTGGCCCAAGGTACCATGCAGTGGGACTACACACACACACACACACACATATAAGCACTTGTGTGTGTGTGTTTGAGGTCATGTAAACAAGAGGGGTTTTATCAAACCTAAAACCTAATGATAATATAATAATTGCATGACTTCTTACCTTAAAAGGGGACAACGATACATTTTGTGTAGGTTCCTGTAAAAGATAAACAGATACCTACAAGTAATTAAAGTGAAATAACAGTTTTTAAGTTGAAGCAAAAGGGGAGAACATCATCAAAAGGACTTGGAATAACTTACCTTTTCCTTGTAAGGCGACATACTTTTAAGGGTATCCATCACTCTTGTCACTACATTATCTTGTTCAGGGAAAATGTAAGACATTGTTCTTTTGTTTGTTTTGTTTTGTTTTTGTTGTGTTTTTTTTGTTTTAAGGTTGTTTTTTTTTTGTTATTTTTAACAATAGTAATCACTAGTAATCACTTCACTGGAAACTTCTGGAAGTATTTTTTTTAATAATTTTTAATTATTATTTTTTGTGTGTGTGTTCTAGAAATGTTCATGACCTGATTGAGTTTTCTGTTCTTTTTTTTTTCCTAATGAGGAATTTATCTTGAAATTTTCTTTCTTCAAATTGATATAGTGCATGAGAGAGAGGGAGAGAGAGAGAAGGAAGGAGAAAGAGAGAGAGAGCTATGTATATGTATATATTTATATATGTTTATATACATATATATATATATACACACACACACACACATATATATATGTATATATATGCTTAAATGTATATGTATGTGTGTGTTATGTATATGTATGCCTGTTTAGTATAACTTTCTGTTATGGTGTATATAAATATATACATAGATGTGTTTCGTGGAAAGAGGTTGTAGATGGAGTTTTATACATATTTGCATTCCTGCAGCTGTTCATAAATATACAGTCAATTTATACACTCACATATTTAAATATGCACACATACATGCACACACACACACTTAGACACGCAGACACATTTAAACACATGATCATCTATATTTATACACATTCTTTTAAAATGCAACACACTTCAATCACTTCATATATAGTTAGATAGATAGATAGATATGCGTATGATTGTATGTATGTATGAGTGTGGGTATGTATGTATATTTGTAGGTAGGTATATGTGTATGTATAAATAATACTAACAACAATGAGCTTATTGTTCACAGTGCTCAGGTGCACTTGTTTCCACAACGTATATGAGAGTGTTTAAGTAATATACACTTATACTTGTTAAGATATATGAACTTATATGTGTATATAGGTGCATGTATGTACGTATATATATGAATGTATATATATGTATGTGTATGTATGTACGTACATATGTATGTATGTATGTATGTATGTATGTATGTATGTATGTATGTATGTATGTATGTACGTGTGTATGTACGTGTGTATGTGTATCACTATTTAAAAGCCTGCACCGAGCAAAGACATGTGTTTAAAGTATTTCTGTGTCAACAAAGTTGACAGGCTTTGATATTATATCTATTGAATAACAAATTTGCTTTTCACAATTCACAGCTAATTAAAGTAATGAAGATGTGTAACAATATTAATGCTGCTGCGACTGTTACTACTACCACTACCACTCCGCAGCTAACTACTACAACAACAACAACTACTACTACTACTACTACTGCCGTTGCCATAATTATTATCATCATCATTATAATTGATTCCTGACCTATCAACATCATCATCATCATCATCATCATCATCATCATCATGTTAATATCACCACCACCATCACCACCATCACCACCATCATCAGTATCAGTATCATCATCACCACCACCCCCACCACCACCGCTACCATCACCACCATCACAAATGCCACCACTGCCACTGCCACCACCACTACTACCACCACCACCACCACCATCATCATCATCATCATCATCATTACAGTCTTCATTGCCACCGGTGATGTCAGAATACACTGCCTTCATCCTCATCCACCTGCCCATTCCTCCTCCTCTTTTCCACCGTGTCTCTTTCCCCTAAATTGATTATATCATTGATCTGTTTGTGGCATCCGTTCTCGTCTTTCTCTTTTTTTTCCCCACTCCCACTCCACCCTGCCTCACTCTACTTCAAACTTTACTCTTTGCAATCCTCCACTCCTCCCAATGCAGCTACCGCCTCAGCCACCACCACAGTTACCACTGTGCCACCACTTGTACCGCCATGATCTCTCCGCTCACCTTCCTCCATAACCAGTCACTGTAACATCTGTTTCATCACCTCATCTAAATCACCAAGATAAACACCATCATCGCCGCCACACCATCGGCACTTCGCCATAATCCAATCACATCAGTAACATCATTGGCATCATCATCATCATTGTCAACATCGCAATGATCATCATTATCAGTTTCATCATTGTCATTATCATCATCATCATCATTATTATCGTCATCATCACCACCACCACTACCAGCATAGATATCATCATCATCATCTACATTGTCGTCATCATCATTATTGTCATCGTCGTCACAGTCATCATCTTCAATATCACTCATCATCATCATCATCATCATCATCCTCACCACCATTATCATCTTGATTGTCTGCCACCATCGCCACCACTATCAATATCATCATCACCATCATCGTCACAATCATCATCGTCACCTTCATCATTCTCACCACCACCACCATCAATATCATCATCACCATCGCCATCATCATCATCATCATCATCATCATCATCACCATCACCATCACCATCACCATCATCATCATCATCATCATCATCATCCCCTTCATCATTCTCGCCACCACCACCATCAATATCGTCATCACCATCGCCATCATCATCATCATCATCATCATCATCATCATCACCTTCATCATTCTCACCACCACCACCATCAATATCGTCATCACCATCGCCATCATCATCATCATCATCATCACCTTCATCATTCTCGCCACCATCCTGTCTGCCACATGCAGCCTCCATCAGGCAAGTGTAAGCATCATCACTATCCTCGACACCAAGATAATCTCTCCCCCACCACCATCACCACCA